>NC_088099.1:71472717-71770217 GCF_036370855.1 Dromaius novaehollandiae | reverse complement strand
TATTAACTTTACATCATGTACTCTTTAACTTAAACAATATGGGTAGGATCAGAATTGAACTATTCACATCTTGTTGACTTACAGAGGGAAAAATGAATGACCGAAGCCCTGCCAATAGAGAAAGAAGAATAGAACAAAAAAACCTGTTTCCCTTAACTTTGGGGTATTACAATCAGTTTCCCCCAGTGGCACCATCTGATCCATCTCTTCAGCAAGATAATATTCTAGTTTCACACACAAGATGCAGCTGTCACAGATGGTTGATATTACTTCAGAAGGAAGAGCTTTGTCCTCTACAATGTGGAAAACCAGGAGGCTTATTCAGTGAGGAAGTAGGATTTTGGGGACTAACTACAGACTCCTCCTTCTGAAAGCCCTGGGCTGAACCCTGTCAGAAGGAGGAAAGGGACATGAAGGGCAGCACCTGGACCTTTTGCCGTCTGGCCTTTGCTCATGAGCCAGATGAAGACAGAGTACAATAGCAAAAAAGTGATATTTAGTTTCTGTTCTAATTCCACCAAAACACTTTTTGCCCATTATGTCTGTCTCATACCTTTCAGGATCTACTTATCTGTATCTTTTACTACAGAGAAACACTATGCTGGTATAGATTCACACAATGGAGCTTCAGAGCCTCTAGTCTGATCAGACTCCTGGAGATATCCTGACTCTTTAAGTTATCTCAGTGCTGAGCATGTTCTTTGATATTTATGTTTTTTTCAATACATAACAGGAAGACATCTGCTTTTGAGTTGAAAGACCTCAAGAATGCTTTAGCACCTTTCTTCCTAGTCTATTTCAACACTTAGCAATAATTGTCTCACACAAACAAAATTCTTAGCTACAAAATTTGTCTGATTTCAACTTTCGGCGACTAATTCCTATTATATCAACTAGTGTAAAAGGCCCTTAAAAATATTTCTTTTCTTCTTTGTAAAGACATCACGGTCTAATAAGCCACCGCTCAAATCTCTTTTGACCGCAATTTCCAACCTCTTGCTAAAAGTCTTTCCATTGCTTCTGTATCCCTTTTGTTTCTTGGACAGTCTATAAACATCCCATTAAAGATAGAAATAGTAGATCTATTTGTAATGTACCAATGTCCTACATATATTAGGAAAAAAAAAATCATCTCTAATTCTGCTCAGTACTCTCTGGTATCTCCGGCCTGGAATCACCCTAACAGGCCCTTTCCATGAATATGATACTGGAGACTCATATTCAGTTGGTTAATCATTGTGTCCTATATCCTTTCCAAGAGACAGTCACTCTGTCTGTACCCAAAGACTGCACTACTTGTTTCTATAAGTACTGTGGATCTGACTGTATCCAAGCATGCTTTATTTGAAGAGCCTCAGCTTACCACATGAGCCAGACTGTCCTGGTCATGTCATTGTTCATGGAACCAGTATTTGTGTGTTATCCTAAGAAGATTATCAGGAGGTTTTCATGATTTTCTCTTCCTCTTTGTGCTTCTTAGTAGATCAGTAGATCAGAATACTATTGGCAACATGAAGTTTTTGCTCAAATTTTCCCTTCAATTTAAAACATTTTATTCACATTCCTGACCTGCTGGTAGCTCGAGTTCATATTTTTCATAATATGCTTAGGGAAATCGAAGCTTTGGCCTGGGAAGTATCCTAGTGGCTACTTCCAAAAACAATGCAGAACTCCTAATTATGGTCACTAAGTTTTCAGAAATGTCTGCTGTTGCAGTGGACTCCTCATATCCCAAGTATGATATATTTGGAATTGCTTGTACTCTGTCACCACAAACTAAGTGAGCTGGGGCATGTGCTAAGACTTTGAATGGGCTTGGGTTTTCTGCCTCCAGTGAGGCTTCAGAAAAGTAATTCTTACAGGAGCAGGTCTGGTTCTGGGAGAAAGGTTAAACCTATACCAAATCTACAGTACATACATAAAGATGCATGCTATCACCTGGTGAAATAACATGGATTTTGAAATCTTGAACATACTCACAAATAGTACAGTTGTCTTGCAGATAATTTAATTCCTTGATTAAAATGTTTGGGGAAAATAAGATTTTTATTTATTTTTTTCTGCATATCAATGCATAGCTAATGCGTAACCTGACCCCAGTAAATAAAATTCCTATACAGTCAGAAATGCAGGGTTGGGCTATACCACAAATATGCAATGTAGTTGTATTAACATTGTTTTAATAACTTTGGCTTTTGGACATTTTATTTATTTATTTACTTATTTATTTGATGTTGCAATGACTTATTTGGTATTTATTTATATACTGGACATGAACATCCCCACTCTCCCTCAAATAATCCCACAAACCCTATGCACTAAATTCAAAACATTTAAAGTAAGGAAAATAATCCAAACTAAGAGCATCAGCTAAGGCTTTCACTTCAGGCTTAGATCACTCTCTTGTATTTTGACATTAGAGGAGTTTGAGATTGATGTTACATGCCACATGTGCTACAATAACTGCAATGGACAGAGATAAGGATGGCAGTTTTAGCTGAATATTTCCATTATTTTGTAGATTAGAAATGGGCAAACCTCTAGATGCCTGATTTCTGCTAAGACTAGAGACCAAAATATTGACAAGCACATGTGCATGTATATGTATGTGTATGTTTTCTCACCTAGTTATGCTAGCAGTTACTAAGAACCGTTACACGAAGTGTGCTCTACTAGAATCTGCAACTCAGCTTTGACTACATCCAAATATTTGTGATTTGAAAACCTTCAGAAACACCCGTCCAGCTTTGAGAAGATTTATGAGTTATGATGTCATTGCACGTTTTTAAATGTTGATTTTTGATAATGTTTTTAGAGTTCAAGTTTTTTTTTTCTTTTGACTTTGCTATTCATTTAGAAGAGAGAGAGAGAAAAGAAAGAGAACAAAGAAATTCTCCAATTCATGGAGTCTCCTATAATCTGTTAGTCATTAACATGACATAATTCTCTGGATTGCCAATTTCATTTGGGATCCAATGTCTGACTTATACAGTGTCCTGTGTCAAAACATGTTACTGTGAAGCTCTAGTGTGCAAATTAGTGGCAAGACTGTGTTTTTTCCAGAAGCAGCATATCTGAAAGGGGAGGAGCTAGTTCTCTGTGTTTGATGTGGACTCTGACCTCTGTGCACTGCTGGAATTTAAATTCTCATACACCTAATTGCAAGATATGCTGCTGTATACATGAGCAAGAGAACACAGATCTGCATGAGTATTTATGCACTGAATTTCTGTTATTTCTGGTGAATATAAGGCTTCTAAACAGTCTTTGTGGCACTGCCCTTACAGAACCAGGGGGAGAATCCATAGGCATAGAGCAGTTACCCTGCAGACATACTTAAATCCTCATATGATAAATCAGTCCAATTGCAAATAATCAGTCTTCACATGTCAGTTATGAATTCAGAGGTTTTTTTAAAGAACAGTAGAAGAGAGACATTCTGGAGAAATGTCTTTCATAAAAAAAGTTAAAACATATTTTATTTATTCCCAAGGCGGTCATTTTAACAGATGGCAGTCCAAAAAGTCTAGGACACTTTCAAAAAGGTTGTCAAATAGAGTAGGATCTGCTATATAAATTTGATTTATCTTTCACACAAGCCTCGAGAGACATTCACTGAGTTAGTGGAGAGCAAATAACTAACACTAGGGTTTTGGTGTGCCACTTACTCAGTCTACCTCTTCTGATCAGTCTGTGCTGGGTGACACAGTTACAGAAAACTGATATATAGCCAATATGGTAATAATGGATAGTAGATCCTGGATGGGAGTTTTCCACCTCTGACTTATCTTTCATCTCAAAGAGGAGACTCTGAAAATCTTGAGAATGTTACTTCATAAGCTTCTTGCTGTGTGGATGGTAGGTTTCTCTCTTTATCGACGCTGAGTATTTCTGTTCAACTGGAAGCCTAAAAGCAGTGAGCGAGCATATGGGAGGCAAAGCCTCTGAGTAAAAGATAAAACGTTCTGCATTGTGAACACTGTCTCCATTTCATTCTTACTGCCTGTGTGAGTATCAACTATTAGTTTTCCGTAGAAAGATCCTAACTGACTTCCCTCTGTGCTTGGTAAGGCTAGGAAGAGGTAAGACTAAACTGAGGTATCAGAGAGATTTAAAGAAGGCTTCTTTTTACATTTTAAGAGAATAAAAGTATCAGGATAAAAAGCTATGAAAAAGAACTGGTTCTTGAAGCCAGAATGTGGTATTTGTAAAATATTTTACAGTCATAATTAAATTGTTACAGTCTCAAAATACCAGATTCCAGTTCTTTTCTTGT
This sequence comes from Dromaius novaehollandiae, assembly GCF_036370855.1. Taxonomy (NCBI): domain Eukaryota; kingdom Metazoa; phylum Chordata; class Aves; order Casuariiformes; family Dromaiidae; genus Dromaius; species Dromaius novaehollandiae. The sequence goes on along the minus strand of NC_088099.1, from coordinate 71,765,941 downwards.
TATTGATTTTAAACAAACTAACTCTAGCCTGGCAAAGCAGGAGGACATTAAAGTTAGAAGGTTGTCTAGACTTTTCCTTCTTTCAAAGCGCTTTTCTTTAGCTCTCATGCTACTTACCTGTTGGGGAAAACCCTTCCAAATGTCATCCATGACGTCTCATGTCCTTGTCATTTTTGAGGGGATGATTTACATTGCATGTATGTGCAATATAGTATACGATTAGCTGTGCAGCCCAGCAAGCATGGAACTAAGAATGAAGCCTGGGAGGAGTGACACAATGCAACAGTCCAGCTATGTTGCACAGCAAAGTACAGCAGACCTTGCCTGATAGAGCACGTAACAAAGTGGGGGCTGCAACAGCGACTGTAAAGCACAGAGTACCCTAACTGGTAGCACAGTGCTAACTGGGCAGTATGGCATAACACAACATTCACTGCACAACACAGGAGCGACTGCACTGGGAGCATGGCGTGCTACTGTTTCTCCCACAGAGCTGGGATGATGAAGTCTGAGACAGCTGTAGTAGTGCGGGATAGCAAGGAAAATGACAGAATCACAGCAATCGCATGGCATGGTTTGATGTACTAATGATTTTGCTACCCAGTACTGCTGTTTTGTCTTGACACAATGCAGCGGTAGCTGCATAATGCAGCACAACATAGCAGTGCCTGCCCTTCATGGGAGTGCAGATGTTGCACTGCACTAATTCTTTTTGCTTTTCTTTGCTTTTTGTACACTGATCATTACTTCTCTTTCATGCATTTTCTCATTTACAACTTGCTTCACTGATTCCACTTAGCCAGTGCACATCCTTTATAGATAGAAAAACAAAAGGGAAATGTTCTTGTTTTGAAAGAGAAGCCTGTAGATAGCACACTGAAGAGTGATTCCATATTCATTTCACAACCTCATCACTTGCTCTGTAAATAGCAATGCCACATCTCATTCACAAAAGAAGAGCAAAACCAGACTTTCCCCTCCCCCTCCTTCTTTTTTCTGCAAAGGTTTTATTTGAAGACCTGTGCCGCTGTAATCAGAAGTTTTACTTGCTGGTAACTTTTGTTGTAGATTCAACAGTTGCTCCTCTTTTGTCTTTTGCCCTCTAAGATTGAAGAGCAATTCTATACCAAATTTTACTGAAAGCCTCAGTGTCCCTGAATTAACACCCTGATCCACATTAAATCAAAGATGAGAAGAAGTTGAATTTCGGAGCATATGTTAGATAATCACCTGTTTGGACTAGCTGCATAATTGATAAGAAAACACCCTGCATCTTAGTAACACTACAAACCAAACAAACCATTTCTATATTAATCTTGATACATATCAATGCCATAAGTATCAACTCTATTATCTTACTATATCTTCAGAATGAACTTTCTAGGGGAAAAAAATAACAACAAAAAACAAACCTAGCAGTACTCTGGATTCCTAACCTGATATTTGCATGAGTAACAAGTGAGTCAGAGCTGTTTAATTGTACCTTTGCAGTTTCCATGTCGCTTCTATCCAGCACCTTTGGACAACTATCCGTCAGTCGGAGGAGTGTCTAGCAAATATCTTAGCATACAATCTTACTCCTCAACACCTGCACTAATACAGTACTTAATGTCACCTTGAGCACCATCAATAACCCAAACAAAAAGCTACAAATGCGTGTATTGACCATTACATCACCTATTTCATGGGTGTAAGGACCAAATATCACTTGCAGGTGTTTTCTGCTGTTCATAGCAATTGAACACTAAACAAAACACTGCTAATTTTTATTCTTGTAATGCTCATAATGAGTAGTATGTCTTGTCCTGATTTTATAGATGGAGAACTGAACAAGCAACAAAGGCATTTGCCCAGATTTTCACTTGAAGTCTGAATCAGGGCTGGAAATGGGACGTGGAGTCCCAAATTAGTGCTTTAATCTCAAGTGTTTAAAAGTCACTTTGGCTTGGCATGCAATAGGAGCAAGTGCACATTGTGCCAGCCCATAGCAAAAGCCTTTTCTTCCAGGGAGGATCTAACGATGTAGTTCTATGTTTTCCTCCAGAAATTTCTGTAGTTCTCAGTGCCCACAAAGAAATAAAAACAGGTAAGTTTCAGCCTCCCTCATCTTACAACAACAGATGATTGGCTAAGATAAACTGGGTAGTAAATACAGTTTCCAGTTTGCAGATTATTCTTTAAGCAAATACCCATGAACTTGCTGGCAGAGTATCTACAAACTGGAAAAGCATTGCATCATAGAAAGCAAGAACTGGAGACACCTCTCAGAGTAGGTCTCCTAACTGTCTCACAAGTTCTTCTTATATTCCACCTTAATACAAAATGTCATTTTCTAGCATTATCAAGTTTCTGCTTTCATAAGCATCACAATCTCTCCAAAATTTTGGAAGAAAAGTAAATATTCAGCATCTACTCAGCATCTAATATTTCTAATATTAGTAAATATTAGTAAATATTCAGCATCTATGAAGGTAAAGACTATATATCAGAGGGCATAGTCTTCTCTTCAGAGTGTGTAATGAATTGCTTAAAATTTTTTGCTACCTAATAACTACAAAATAAAATATCTGCACGAGATGTGCTGTAAAACAAATCATTTCAGTATCAGTGAATAAATAACCTGGGTGCTGAGCAAATCTTGTTGGTAAGAATTGTTCCACTGATCAATGTACGTGAATGTCCATGTCACGAGTTTGGAGTCCCCGGAATGAGTCCATTTAATTCCAGAAAAGCTCAAGGGAAGACTGTAAGTAAGCAAATATAGTACATATTAAAGTAAGCTGATGTTCGCTTTGTCTATTCAACAGGAATTATTCATTGTGCTTTTGGAGATGTGATCCAAAAAGCCTAGAAAATGGAAAATACTGTTATTATTCACTTGTAAATAAAGCAATGTATGCTACAATACCCTAAGGGGTTAACCCATGCGTAAAATCAGCAAGGGCAAATTTTGTTTTGGGGGGGGCACAATAATGATACCCTTTCTGAAATAAGAAAAAGGTAGAGGACTTGGTCTTTAAGGACCTAGGAAATCTAGGAAATAGATCCTAGATGCATCTAGGAAATAAATTCTCTTTAAATTAAACTGTATAAATAAATGTAAACCATTTCAGTTACTTCAGAAGCTGTTCTTCGCTTCTAGTAAACATAGAAGTTTCAGTATTTCAGACCCAAATAAAAGTTTCATCAATTTTATATGTGAGAGTAGTAATATGGTCTCTTCATTTTTATGTTTATATTTCTGACTTTTTTTCATCTAGAGTTTAATCACAGGAACTATAATTACAGAATTTTAGAATCAAAAGAAATCACGGCAAAGGTAAGAGTAAAATGCCAGTGACAAAGAGGTCAGATTTCAAAAGGAAACATTTATATATGTTTCCCATAAAAAGTAAGAAGGCCATTTTTAATGTTGGAGACTTACCTTTCGATTATCTACCTATTAACCCAGAATCACAGGTATCTTTATCTTAATTCTAGGGATGGGAAAAGTTATGCTATACAGAACAAGACAAAGGGAAATAGAGCGAGTCAGAGAATAAACAAATTATTTTAGATCACTTACACAACAGCCTTTAACAGCATCCCCCACTGACACGGGACTGTTTTAATTATCTCATTAAATAACGTATAACTTAGAACACTCTAAGGAACTTCAGCTGTTTCATGGCTAAAATAATAGATTTACAGTCATTTTATGACCTTTCAGCTTTTACGTCCTCTGTTTGTCTTGCTTGTGTTCTGTTAAACAAGAAGAGTGTTGTGACCCGTAATTGCAGGCAGATTCACAGCAGGTTTGGAGGAGCTTTTTCTGCCATGGTGTCCGAGCTGTCTCCATCTGCTGCTGTCTTGTGTGCTTCCCACAGGGGGACCTGGCTAATTTTTCAGTCAATTAGCAGAAGGGTTGCTTTTGTTCTCCACGTGCATCCCCATGGGCTTCTCTTACACCCTGGACACAGCATTCAGATGCTGGGAGTTTTCAAAAAGCATATCATGTTATTTTTTTTCTACTGACCTTTGTGACATTGTTGGGCAAATGCTGCCTCCTGTAATCATAGACACTTACATTAAACTGTGTAGATTAACTTTGGAATGTTTTTAATATGAATATTAATAATACATGTAGCAATGGCTTTTCTTGAATGATTTCTGAAATCTTATATTGAAACCTAGTCTTAATTTTTGTTCAGGAGGAATCAGCTGACATATTAATACTTCAAAATAATCATTATCTCCTATACAGTTTACTCCCTTATGAGGAAAAAAAATTTTTAATGATCGCTTTTTCTATTTACCTTCTAGCAATGAACATGCTGAACATAAAACTCAGGTTACGAACAACAACTCCAGTTTCAGTGAAAAGTACCTATGTACCAAATGAAACAAAGGGCTTTAAATAGCACACACATGTTTATTTCTGTGTACAGAGAGTGGATGGATAATGCAAACATTATATGAATTGATTGAATAATAACATGATAGGCAGGCTCCTTGCGTATTCTTTGTGTTGCTTTCTCTGAATTCTAATCAGGGCTTGGCTAACATGCAGTCTTTGCAACATGGAAAATACTGTTTTTTTCAGTATAACAAAATATTACTACATTTCTGGAAAAAAAAATCAGTGTTCTCTTGTGGAATAATATAGTCAAACTAACAGGAAACAATATGCTTTAAGCCCCCAATTTATTCATGTTTCATTTGTATTTCTATCTTGCTTAGGTATCCCCAAGTCTAATCAGCTTTGAGAAATTTTGAATGCAGGTTTGTATTTGATATTCACTATGTACTGCAGAGACCGTGCTTTACTTTGAGAGCACATAGAATTCTGCTTTTTAATTTCAGCGTCGTATCTTCAATCTTGGATGCAAATGCGGATCAGGGAGGGTATTTTTCCTTCTCCTTAGTTCCATGATCATGCTGCTACTTTTACGGTAGGATACCAAGTGAGTTCGTTTTCCTGTAACCTTTCATCTGCCCAGCCTCTTGGCTATATCTTTCTATAGTTAATAAATATACTTTTTTCAGTGTTAAGCAATAAAATATTCACTGGGTCTGAGCCGGGGTTAACAGATTTCTGAAAATTTTATTGCGTGACAGCCTGTCCTGCATAATCCCCTCAGCTGTCTCATGTTCTGGGGCAGAAATGATCTTATGTGTCACTCTAATAGTCTAGAATTACACTTGTATCACTGTCACCAGCATATGGGGCTGTGTATACCCCTAGGCCCAGCTCCCTCTCTTTCACGGCATTTAAAATGATAACATTTGGCAAAGCCAGTTTTGACAGAAAGTGAACTCTCCTTTCCACGTTTGTGACAAAGCTGGCCACCAGAGGCCTGACACCGAGCAGCCAATCATCGTAGTCTTTACTGGATAATGATAGTGGGTTTCACTCGTCTTAATAACTGCCTCTGTGCAATGGGAGACTTGAGTGCAAGTCTTCACTTAATTATACAGTCTTCATCTGAAGTGCTTTATTCATGTGAGGGCTTCAGTTGCTCCAGCGTTATCATAGTTTTGCTTTTTTTTTTTTTTTTTGCACTCGGCCAAAACATTTTGATCATTGGTCAGGCAATGGGACAACGAAATGCTTCAGGAAACCAACAGGCTAGAAAGCAAACCAGTTTGCATATGTTTAAAAGCAAAATAATTTTAAGAACGGCGCTACATGTTATTGTCATCGTAAGTCTCCGAATGTATTGCACTGCTAAAGGCGATCTGTATGTGGATTGTTTACAATGAGACTAAGCGGTGAGGGGAAAGAGGAATTCAAATTAAAAGAAAAGAAAGGAAGGAAAACCAAAAAGTTGCTCTATAAAAGCTGTGAGGCCAAGCCTTGAAATGTCATTTTTAATAGAAACAAAATAAAATGCAGCAACTCAGCAACTCGGTGCTGAGATGAGTCTTTTCATTATGTCTGCTAAAGTAACCAGTAGACCTTTTGGAAATGCACACAGCTGTGTCAGCAGGTGTTTCTGGCAGCAGAAGGACAACACAGGGCATTGTTTACCCTTGTTGCTAGACAAATTCAGATTTTCCTCCCACCCACTCAATCTAACCCAGAGTTTGAATTTGGAAAGTGCTTTTTTCTTACAGTTTACTTTCACATCTCCAGTTGGTACGTTTGTAAAGGCAATCATGACTCGTTTCTCCATTTCCCTTTGCCTTCTCCCATAATACATTCTATTTGAGGCTGTGATAATTCCCAGTGGATGATTTTACTGGGTTGTGTTTTAGTTTGGTTTTAGGAGGTACGCATTTCAAGCTGGCTTTTAGAAAGAAGCATACGGTGTTGTGTTTTTTTTCCTTACCCAGCAATGCTGACAGAATGCTGTGTACAACTATTTTCAGTACTTTTATGCAGAGCATAGTCTGAAGAGCTGTCTTTACTGAGCTGTCTTTCATTACTAGCATAAAGTGAAATGAGGTCCATAATCAACTGCTTTCAGGATCTCATGTAAATACAAATGGAGAATTGAGAGATGTCTGGGACCACAGCAGTTTCATAGGATCTGGAGAATAGAGTCATCGCAAAGGGTTGAAGGAAAAAGAAAAAGTCCCAGAAAATTAAGTGGCAAAAGTGTTTGATAATCGTCTGAATTGTCTGAAATTTGGTTTCAACAAAATTCCAAATCTTTTGTGTTTCAGTCATTGCTATTTCTATAACAGGCTTACCGCGAGGGCTCTCTTAGGTGTTATATGTGCACAACCTGAAACCCAATGATATGGCTGCATGAAGCGTAATGCTCAATGACCTCTTTTGTAGGACTATAGAGGTCTCATTAACATTAATACCATTTGTGGAGAACTGTAGGACAATGTGAAGCAGAGCTTTAAAAAACATGCATTCACCCACAGATGTGCATTGAAATTTTAAAGACATGTACTGGATTGCTAGGAATATGCACACTGAATTTTAAAAAAATCCCTGAAGTTTCTGGTGCCATTGCTCAGCCCTTCATTTTCTATTATGTGCAGTGACTTTCGTGAACAGTTTAAAGCAGTGGTATGAACTATCTGCCTGGAACAACCGTATACTGGTTCTTATACTACAGATCTCCTGACATCTGTCATGATTCCACCCACCAATACACCAGCAGTTCCTTTCCATCCATCCATTAATTCTACTTGTTATGATTAATAATCCTCAACTATCACATGGTTGTGGAACTGGAAATGTGCGTGATTCTGCATCTAGATCCCTACTATAGGGTTTGGCTGCCTGTCAAGCTTGCCACGACTTTTACTGTTATTGAAAGCTAGATGATCACTTTAGGGCATGGCCTTTTATGATCAGTGTAAACACTTTTTTTGCCTTGTAGCAAACAAAGCAGTAACTTAGAATTAAGTTTATGTATCCTTGACTTGTCATTTCTATTAACTTGTGTAGGTATGTGATTGCATGGGTGTATATGTATCAAAAATATATATGCATATCTTTCTGTAAATGCTTGCATACATAGATGCAGGCATATGCACTCATGCACACAAATATATATGTGTTTGTCAAATTATATGCTAGGTTTGCTACTTTATTTTCATGTGGCTCAAAGTATCTGTGGTTGGTTGCATTTTTCAACCATTTACTAGTCTAAGTCAATAGTTTGTTGGCAGCACTCTAATATTTAGCGGGAGGAAGAAGGGAAGAGAGGAAAAAAACAGCAAGAGAGAGAAACTTCATCAGGATACAAGCTGCTGATAATGCATGCTGTGTTTAAAGAAAGTGAGCCACATCTGACAAGCAGGTATTTAAGAGCTAGATCTTGTGTGCTTGGATAAATAAAGCTTTATACTACCATAGGGAGACAGTGAATGTAACTGGTTAGCTGGACCATTTTTCTTCATAAAGAAGGCCACAGGTCTAAGGCAAGATTATATCATTTCAAGATGACTGCCTATAGACAAAGTAAGGTATATAACTTGCCCAGTTACATATGTGATTAATGAGCAGAGCAAAGCTGAGAAAATATGCAGGCTTGATTCTATCTATACCTGGGCAGTGTGCTGCCCACTCTGAGAAGAGGCAATATTCACTGGTTCTGAGTCCTGGCCTTGGTCATATTAGCTTTCCTGTGCAAACAGAAACTCTTAGGTTTTGTCTTTCAGTTTCAAAACAAGAGATTTTTCAGCTAGATTAGCTGGGTTGAGTTAAGGCTGTCAAAAAGTTCTATTAACTGTAGATAAAGTAAAAGAAAGTAGCATGGAAAAAGGAGATTATAGAACTTTGAGTAGCATATCTTAAACTACATTTGAATGGACTCTAATGGTCATCTGTTATAATCCATGCATTATTTCAGAATTTCAGTTACATGTAAATGTATGTATTTGCATTGGGGAAAACCTATATTTGTATTAGCTATTGGGAATGTAATTGCCATAATCATGTTAGCAAAAAAAAAGGGGGAGGGGAGGGTCTTATGAATTATTCCTAGGCTTCATGGAAAATTTTCTGTCCTGTTTTCTGTTCTCAACTGTGACCATACTTGTGTGAGCGTAAGAATTTAACTATCATAAAATTAGTTGACAGATTGCTTTTTACAGATTTCTGTATCCAGTTCACAGTAAGTACAGACGAGGCTATGAACCTTGCAGTGTACCATATTCTCTCTGACCGCCTTATTTGCAGTGGCTGATACCAACATTTGCTCCTGTACAGAATGCAGCACTTTCCTTTGCCAAAAAGATTTTTATTTGTATTTGTTCTACATTTTCTGATTACTTCTTTTCTAATCAGATGGACTCTTGATCTCATATTGTAGAACACAAAAACTGAATAATCACATAAAATGGATGAATTCCATAGAGTTTCTCAGATTTTTTACTCAGAAAATCACATTAAAACTGAGGTATGCCAGAAAGTTACTTTGCCTTTCAGAGCTGGGTTTGCTAGAGCGTGACTATAATATTTATATGAAAATAGACCTTTTTTTTTTTTTTTCTTTTTTCCTAGTGGATTTCTAGATAAGGTACAAAAGAGGTATTTAGAAAATGTAGAAGCTTCAATGTAGAAGCAAAAAATTGGCTGAGGGGAAGTGAGACTAGTTACTTGGATGTATACTCAGAAGCCATATACTACAATGCTATATAATGTAAGTGATTACTGAAAGACAAACACAGTGCACTTGAATCAGAATAAAGCTGGGTATTAGAAAACTGAAAAGCAATTTTTTTTATATTACTGGGTGATCAAAAAAGACAAAGAAATAGTCTTTAGAGATATGACATGAGACTCTGAACACCTTCTACACACTGACTTTTGACTGGAATAGTGATAGGAAAGTACCAAGTTGTCACATTGTAAATATTGAATTTCACGTTAATGTCACATACTAACAACTTGCTTTGGTCTTGCATACAGTGAAGTAAGCCATACAAAGTACAAGCTTATTGTAAATTGTTTTAAATATCCTTGCGCCATCTTGTTTGATCTTCTATATGCTGGGATTACCTAAGCAAATGTAGCAGTTAACCACTGTAATGTGATTTGTATTCACATCCTTTATATCCTTTAATTAAATCCATGTCCTTTCGTGGATGAACCTCAGAAAGCTGTATACAATGTAAATAAAATAACAGCAAGTAATTTTTGATAGTTTTATACATATCTAATACTTCATTTGTTATTTTTGTTCCCAGCTATTGAAAATACCCATACATAAACTTGTAACAACAAATTATTTTAACAAAAGAGAAATAGAAAAGATAGCAATTTTACGCAAAATTAGGGGAAAATCCAGTTGTTATTTGAATATATTTAGAAAAAAGTCAAAACTTTTCCTTGTAGAGTTGATACTTTTGTTAGCTAAATGATTAAAATAATCCTGGGGCAGGCAATATCACATAACAAGTTGCCTGTGTAGCATGCTGAGGAGAGAATCTACACCTGTGTGCTTTTGCAGTTCTTTTTTTTTCCCCCCCAAGTTCTTCGTATTTCATTGGATTAGTATATGTCACAATTTGTCTATACCTAATGAGAATTCCGTATACTGGTATGTCATATTTCTGCTTGAACCAAAGTGATTGTACAGGCCATAATAGGAATGATACTGGAAGAGAAGCATAAACAGTGTTGGGAGCACTTCAAAGTGGCTGAAGTCACAGTCACTTGACAGTGACAGTCAGAATCAAGTGTATGATGTGGAATGGTGTCTATGGAGCTGATGAACAGGGGACAATGGTCCATAAAGACAAGTGCTCTATTTAAAAGGAAAAGAAGAGCATGTGTAGAACATAAAAATAGAAATGCTTTCTGTGACAGGAGATCAGAGTAACAACAATGACAAATAATTATTAATATTTTTGAAAATCAGAATTTACCAATAAACAATATTAGAGAGCTTTCTGATTATCTTTGTAATAGTTGGGTGGGTTTGTTCATAGAGTTTTATCACAGTTATGAAGATGATTAAAACTTTAGTTCATGGATACTAAAAATGGAGCAACAAACCTTTTTGATTCAGGAAATAAAAATGCTACAAAGTATAATATCATACAGAGTGATCACAAGAAAGAGTTATAGCTCATAGATACCAACAGTTTTCCATTAGAAGGTGAAGAGTAAACTGTGTAAGCATTTTAGGAGAAGGTAGAAGCAAAAACCTATTGAGATTTCAGTAATACTGACTAGTAAGGTTGGAATTTCTTTGTTTGTCATTAAGTCTGTTACATGGCTTTAAACATTAGGTGTGGAGTAAGCTGACGATGACTGAAGGATTTGAGAGGCAAAGTTGTAGCATCCCTGGTGGCTCTCTTTAATTCAACAATGTACCATTTATAGTCACCTGGAAAAACTTTCAGAAACTGTCAGAAAGGCATCTGGAGGTCCAAATTATTAAATGTTGTCACTGTGGCTTGAATGTATTAGATGTTCCCATAAAAATAGCCTTCTTCAACAAAATTTTTAGTGCTTTATAAGTCTGGTGAGTGCAAAACAAAGCACGTATTTTGAAACTTAGTATTGATCTTAATCACTGTTGGTGTGAGCATTTTACATCCCTTTTCCACTCACTCACTCAAGAGGTAAAGCAGTATAATGCAAGACCAATCTTTGCTACACATTTGTCTGTTGCCAGGCAGTATCAATGGCAAAATGAATCTTGATAAGGCAAAAAAAAAAAGAGAGAAAAGAGGAGAGGAGAGGAGAGGAGAGGAGAGGAGAGGAGAGAAAAGCAAAAAGGAAAGGAAAGGAAAGGAAAGGAAAGGAAAGGAAAGGAAAGGAAAGGAAAGGAAAGGAAAGGAAAGGAAAGGAAAGGAAAGGAAAGGAAAGGAAAGGAAAGGAAAGGAAAGGAAAGGAAAGGAAAGGAAAGGAAAGGAAAGGAAAGGAAAGGAAAGGAAAGGAAAGGAAAGGAGAGGAAAGGAAAGGAGAGGAGAGGAAAGGAGAGGAAAGGAGAGGAAAGGAGAGGAGAGGAAAGGAGAGGAAAGGAAAGGAGAGGAAAGGAAAGGAGAGGAGAGGAAAGGAAAGGAAAGGAGAGGAAAGGAAAGGAAAGGAAAGGAAAGGAAAGGAAAGGAAAGGAAAGGAAAGGAAAGGAAAGGAAAGGAAAGGAAAGGAAAGGAAAGGAAAGGAAAGGAAAGGAAAGGAAAGGAAAGGAAAGGAAAGGAGAGGAAAGGAAAGGAGAGGAAAGGAGAGGAAAGGAAAGGAAAGGAAAGGAAAGGAAAAAGAAAGGAAAGAAATTAAGCCTTTAAAAAAGGCGAGGAGCTAACACTTGTAGAGAACTGAACAATAATAACAGGGGCAAACCCTATGATATTTTAATGAAAGATAATCACCTGAATCTTACCACTGAATTTAGTAGGAACTATAGATGTGTTCATGTGTTCCTGGGTTTGAGCTAATATACTCTGCTGAAAGACTGAGGCTTAGACTCTGCTCTGTGTTAATGCCTCTGTCCTGGATGAGAGCTGACTTTTGTCCGACCAAGCCAGAGAATAGGTAGAATGAAGCCAGGTCTGCTTTTATCCACCCAGGCAGACATGCCTGTTGAAAATGTTCAAGAACTGGGCACCATGTCTGCCACATGATGAGAAAAAGCATAGGTGTTTGAGTACGCACAATCAAGAAGTCAATGTTTATCAGGCATGCATTTGGCATAGCACCATCATATTTTAAAAGGTCTGTGAAGATGACAAAAATGTTATATTCTTGCAGGGTAAAATAAGGTGAATAAGATAAAGGCCACACCAGGAAAAGAAAAGAAAAAGTCTTCAGATAAATGTTTCCTAAAATAATATTACTCTTTCATCTATCTGGGAAAAAGTCTTGGGATTTTCAGTGCCATATACATTTGTAGGAAGTAGCAGAAGCAAAGGGTAAGCAAGTGGGGGATAGAAGGGACAGGTTTCAACTGTAGCAGAGTTCAAGCATTCAAATCCGAGTTGGATTTCTGTAACAAGTGCTGTTCATGGTCAAACAAAACTATCCCTCACTTCCTAGCAGAAAGGATGACAGTAACTCTCTCAGCGGACTCTTGCAAGTTTGCATGAGGAAGCTTTTACTTCAGGAGAAGCATGATAGTCTTTTACAATATTCTTTGTTAAAGTCTTCAAGACAAAGCTGCCATGTGGCTGAATCTCCAGTCCCACTTGGGTACAGGATGGATATGTCCCTTTTCATGATCCTTCATAGGCAAGGTAGCTCCTCATTTCCAGGTTGCTTCCCTGTTTCTGCCCCTTCAGTTTCTGAGAATCAGTGAATTTTCTTAATTTGTGCTGCTGCCTCTGTCATTGAGAGAGGCAGTAGCACAAACTAAGGAAATTCTCTGATTTTTGCGTTCTACCTGAGGCTGAAACGTGAGCCTGTATAGTGCAACAATAGGGAAACTCTTTCAGGCATTCAGTGTGTTTCACTTGAGCCTGGGTTTCACAAAAATTCAGGATGCCAGAGGTCTTGAAAGCGAGCAGACTGAGCACCCATAATTTTCACCCAAACTCACTCAAACTGAAACTAGCAGGTTTCAAAGAGCTCTCGTAATTACTGAGAGACTTAGCAAAGACTTGTCTGATCCCATATTTGTGACTTAACACAATGTTCTAACCCACTTTCACACTCTCCATAGCCAAATTAAGAGCTTTTAGACAATGATGGATGACAAGTCTGCCACACACTGACTTTAAAGAAGTTGAAATAAAGTACCAGCTGGAAAGAAATAATGGAAATGTGAATGGACTGTTTAGGATGCATGTAAATGTAAATAACACATACAAGTGACAGTGGAGCTGAAAAGAAAGATTTTAAATACCGGTTTCCAAATCCCCCAAATAAATTACTCAAATCTTCTTCTACAGACCAATATGTGTCATTATTAGAAAAGAAGTATTTCAAACATGTAAAGGGAGTTACCATAAATCCATTATTGAAACCTCATAAAAGGTATAATGGATTTGCTCTCTGATTCAGAAGTTTAAAGGCAAGACTCTGATGGCAAAAATGTAAAGTGACTCCTTTGAAGGCAGTAAGCTTGGTTTTCATGCCCAATGGCATAATCTTGGAGTAGCAAGAACATACACAGGGTATTTTCCCCTTTCCCCTTTTCTGTCCTCCATGGAGGATGACTATGGACTTATCACCATTCTCCGGCAGAAAAACCTGAGGAAAAGACTGTGTTATAGTTTAGCCAAGGTTAATATACACCTGTCCAGAAAGACTGACTGGCAGGAGATGTGCTGGACCACTGCATCTTCTACCTAGCCTTGTCTCTACCTACCTCCTTGTCACCATCATCCCTCATTTTAGACTGCATGCTAGACAAGTTCCTGTGGGTACTGCACTCCTGCCGTCTTCATGGTCTACCTGTTATGAGGAACCCGAGAATTACATACAGATATCAATCTATCTTTTTTTTTGGATTAGTATCAGTGAAATCACTTTGGATTTTCAGATGCTGTGTGTGAGATCTAAATGTTACTGCTAGTTGTAGTAGTCAGCTTGTTACAAAACCAGGGGTCTTATCCTTTCCTCAGAGGTTCAGAGGCGTGTGACTTTTAATTCCACAAATAAACTCTTAATGATGTGAATTTGTCTGCAGTCTTTTCCATATCTGGAAATGCAATCATTTCCATATCTGTCTGCAGTCTTTCCAAAATCAGTCCCAGGCATAATATGTGGCAACTATTGAAAAAAAGCAAAGATCCCAGAGTTATGAAAATGTGACATGTTTCCAAGTTACTTTAAGTAAGTGCCCTATAAATAAGCCACCAAAAGAAAAAAATCACCCTTTACTTAATTTTACTGAAATCAGAGGTGTAACAGTAAAGCAGAATTTATTCAGAGTGAGAGAAAAAAAGTGAAAGACAGAGTTAGAGAGAGAACAGAAAAAGATTGATAATCAGTAGGACAGGCAGCATGTATAAAACTATAAATCCTTTCAGGTATGGAAATATATATAAATAGTTCTATGATATCTTTAAAATGCAGTCTCTGAAGCACATGTCTTTTGGAATCCTTTTCTAGCTTGTAGGGGCAAGCAGCAAACAAACAAATGCTCAAGCTACTTTAAAAGATGAATCTTCACAGACATCTGACCTTGAACAAGAGCTGACTGATTAGATCTGAATCCAGCTGGATAACACCAACTCACTTACACAATCCTAGTTCAATTTTTTTTTTTATCCATAGCCTGCACCAGTTTTTAAAGGTATAGCTTTTAAGACCACACTGACATGTGGGGGGGGAGGGAGGGATATCTGAAAGGTTTCAGAGTTCAGAGGGCATTACAGGGAGACTATTGTGTATGACTTTGCCAAACTAAGATGTTGTTATGTTCTTCAAAAACTCAAAATAACAACAAAATTGCTTTAAGAAATACTGTCATAAAAACTCAGTACAGAAATTCATGATAAAGGAAGATTTTTTCTTCATTTTATATTTAAATATTTATTTATTTATTTTTTAAATTATAAATCTAATGCCGGTTTTCTGCCTCTTGCGAAAGAGACTGTGATCAATTTATCTCTCCTTTGGTTCTGGACAAACATTATGCATCTGTTGCAAGCTCATTTGAATAACTCGATGCATGTGTATCCTGATGGAACACTAATAGACACAGTGTAGCCACACTACACAGGCACACTAGTATGTTTGCTAAGCTGATCAATAATAAGATTGATCAGTCTTTTGCTTGGCCAAGTTAATCATGCTATTGATCAGCTTAACAAACACATTGCTTTCCCTGTGTACTACTGCTATAGAGGTGTCCTACCCACCTCCATGAACTGGACATCAGGAGATTTCAGAGAACAAGATATAGCAACATTTTCTACGGCAAGTGCTCCTATTATTTCAGGCTCATCATCTACAGATAAATTTAATGATTCAGGATTAAGGTGTTTGTATTTCTTAACCTTCTCTCACAAGTTTTTGAGTGCCATTGTTAAAAATCTGGAAAAATTTCAGAACCTTTCTACGAACTACCTAAGATACTTGATTCAGGCTCTGGCTATAATGAGGTCCTCTTTCTGACATTAAATATTTGAAATTCCTTCGGCATATAAATGCATCCTATAAAAGAATCTATTGCTTTAGAGGTTTTAGCCTTTCTTAAGGGAAATCATTTAATTGCAGAGAATAGTTCAATACAGTCAGAAGATATGGGTCTTGAGGTGTATTATTAGCACAGTACTTGTGGATTTAACTTTGAAACTATACAGCAAGACACTCAATATCATCAAATTAGCATTATTGGGAATTTCACAGTTAAATCCTTACATATGGTGGGAGGAAAAGGCTCTTCTGACATAGGAAAATAGGTCTATGATAGACAATACATGGCATTTGTATCTTGTTTTGAAAGCCTGAGTTTCTGCCAGAGAGCTATATTACCAACATAGCTCTCAAACTGTTTTTACAGCTTGAAGCACATTGCAAGGTAAGGGATATTTTACTTACAAATCCTCTTCCGTTGGTGACAAAAACACTTCTCCACTGCAAACACAAAACAGTATTGGAAGAGTATGCTGTTTTCTGCTGTCTCTCTTAATGTAGATAGCAAACAAAAAGGAGGAGAGCCAGATCTTCAGTCCAGACTTTTCCCTCTAACTGTTAGCAGATCTTGTGGACTACCAGCAGCAGCTGGAGGGGTATACTGTTAGAAAGGCTGAGAGTATTTATGAGTACAATTTGTTAATGGCATACTGCCAGGGACCAATATCATTGGAAACATAGCCTCTTAAGTGAAGATATTCTCCTGATATAAACTGGTATTGCTCAATTGAAATGTGTCTCACTGTTCTTTCTAGATAATACCAGTGTACCATCCTATACCTCTGCTGTTTGGGAAGTAGTAAATCAGAATACACACAATGTCTTCAAGACCAGTAAATTTTCTAAGGCATATTGACAGGTCAAATTGCAGGCAGAAAAGGGGTTTTCAGAACATAACTGCTATAGTTCTAAGATACAAGTAAACTGGTGAAAAGTTAATGTTAGGAAAGCTGATGTTATGGTACTACCTGTCTTTCTTGTTTGACTATAGATAGAAATTAAACCATAGATAGACTTTATATCTTAGGTGAAGCTGTAGTAGTAAACCCTAAGCAGACTCAAAGTGAACCTTGAAAACCACCAAAGCCATGTAACTTTCGACTGATTTGTGTTATAAACACTGTATTTCCTTTCAGCATTAGCTGAGTGTTCTGTTCACAGTCCCAGAAGACCCAGAAAATCCGGTTAGCCATTTCATTTCTAATTAGTTTAATAGTGTTTTATCTAAAAGTTCATATTTAGGCTCAGAAATTTCAACCTAGAGGGGAGCTATTTTTTAAGACATAGCATCCCTATCTGGCTATAAAATCCTCAGTATAGTGTCAGTTTACAGTTTGGAGGGGTAATTTTCACAGCCTTATGTTTGGAAATTAAAACAAAAAATTTTCAAAAAAGTTGCCGTATTTTTTAGATGTCAAAATATCCAGTGCAACGTTGTATTTGAAAGCATGGAAGGTCTGCAGCTCCCATTGATGTCAGCTCAAATAATAGCTGCTCTGCACTGTAGACAATCAGTTCAAAGTGTCTTTGGTTGGTGAACAAAAAGGAAGGAAGGTCTTGAAGTTATTAGTAATTATAAACGTGTCAGCATAAATTAATTTAAAAAATAAAAGCATGACTTCTATTTTAATTGTTGCCGGCAGGATTTTGAGGGTAAATTTTGCTTAGATTATGGTGATCACTGAATCTGTAAAATCAGGGAATATTTTTAGGGGGAGGTGTTTTCTCTGATTTTTCTACATTTGAAAGGTGTGAGACTGAAAGTCCTGGAAGCACAATATTGTAGTCAATCTTCAAAAAAGAGTTGTTTCAGTATGTACTTGAACTTTAACTTAGAAGATGTTAACTTAAACCACATTTATGCATCAGAGAGACTAAAGGAATGAAAAACCACTAAAATGAATATTTTGGTAGAAGCAAGTTATCTATAAGGCGAAAGAAAATAATTTGTTAATCTCAACTTTGCATTTTTAAACTTCTAACATTTTAAACTGGAAGTCTTTGTGGGAAGCTGTTCAGCGTGTTGAATAGGGGTTGGGCATAGAACAGTAAATGCCTGCTTTAGTGTTTGACTGACACATGCGGATGACTTTTTAAAATCTTTCTTTGAATGTGCGTGTTGTTTTCTTTCTGTCTGTCTCTCTTGCAGTATGGGGGTGGCTGTGTAACACCTCTATCAAAAGTATGGAGAGTCCAGGACTACAAAAAAGGTCATCTATAATGGGGAGAGAAGGTGGAGTCCGAGCTGTAGGTTTGATACTGGCATTGCCAATAACTGCGGCTTAGAGAAAGAAGGTTCACACTGCCACAGGGCCCTGACTGTAGATGGTGCTTCTATTGCTTTAAAGACGAGACAATTTCATTCCACTTAAGTCAACAGACTAGAAGTATATGTAATGATCTTCTCTTCACCCTCAAGAGCCTGAATGACAATGGTTCCAAGACCAAGTTTTCCGGCTTCCATAAAGATTTCAAAAGAAGAGTTTAAATCTGCGTGCAAGAATATTGGAGGTGCTATTAATGCTTGCTTGAGCTTTAGGAATGCCCTTTGACAGCCTCCATCACCATTCCAAGCAAGTAGTACAGATATTTCAACTCAGATAAGTGAAGCCAATTCTTACTTTTACAGGAACTCTAAGATATGTTTTTAACACTATGTTGTTCAAACAAAGCAAAGTTTGGCAGTTTAGTTAAAGAATATCTTGCTACAGTCTTTTTCTTTTTTGTATTCTTTTTTTGAGTGATGTGTGAGTCTCTATGTTCTTTTCATTTTTGCAAACTTGGTGTGTTTTATTTTGTTTTTTCTATTTAAGGAAACAAACAAACAAACAAACAACCTGTTCTTAGCACTCTGGGACTCTGTCTCCATAACACCTGCAATAGAGAATTTAAAGATTATGCCTTTTTACTTGTCTTTTGTAAAATATCAGTACTTTATGCTGAATCTAAGATGTTCCCAGAGGACAAAAAAAGGCTGGGCAGAGAGAGAATTCTGAATGTTTCCTGGGCAAAGGCTGAATTTTTATCTGCCTTATTTTTATCTTTGGCAAAAGATAACCTTACATACTCATTTAAAAGGACAAGAGCTTCCGCCTTTGAAATTAGACCACATGTAGGAAGACCTTGTTGAATAGATATGTTCTATTTTAGTAAAAAAAAAAAAAAACAGCATCAGTTTTTTGCTCTAGAATCTGACAGACTTCTGGAACCTTTCATGGGATGATTCTGGGACACAACTCATTTTGTGCAACTTTCAGGTCTTTATTGTTCACTAAGAGATGAATCTCATCTTCAGGTCCAAAACCTAGGAGCACTTCTGTGGAGGGGCAGATGAGAGGTACATACACTTAGGTGCTTAAACTGAGAATATGATTTGAAACACTATAAAGATGTTTGTTCACTGCATACCATGTACTACTAAATCATAACTCCAGGGGCAAATAGCAGGGACCAAGCAGGGTCATTTTTAGAAAAGCCATTACCCGGTGTTACCTCCCTGGCTTTATAACACTATTTCTGTGCTTCACAAAGGCAAATATAGGGAGGATCAAGCCCCATATTTTTCAGCAGGCACTTTTTTAAAGACCACTCCAAGTTACACATTTGATTTAATTAGAAGTCACACCTTTTCTCCTGCAAAAAATCTGGAGAAGCTCATTATGCACGACATAATCTTCAGCTTCTGAAACGTGATGTGATGGTGCAGCTGCACAAAATGACTGTGTGCTTTGTGGGTGAAGTTGTCATGTAAATGTGCTCCGGAAAGAAGGATCTAATTTTTTAAAAATTATCCCAATGGTTGTTAATTGTTCCCAATCATCTCAGCACTGAAACCTAAAGACAACAATTAAAATGTGTACATTAACTAATAAAAAGACTATCATTCTAGCAAATGACATGTCTATGTAATGGGTTTATCCTTCACTTCTGGATTGTGTGTGGCATGCAACATGGCAGCTAATTGCATAGGCTGATACTAAAAGAGGATGCAGATTCCCCTCTGCTTAAATTCTCTGGTCCTCCCCTCAAAAGGGGATAGAAATCAGGAAGAACTAGAGTGAAAAAGAAGGAAAAAAAAGGAGTGGGTTTCTTTCAAAAAATATCACAGAATTCTAAACGATTGATAACACAGCAGCAGATCATCTTGGAAGCTTATGGATATGAGTTCTGCCTGTACTGGGTCCCCGAAAATATGATACAGAAAATGTCAATAAGCTCTGTAATCACCAATAGAGAATAACTGGGGGGAAGGGTCGGGGAGAAAAACTAGCCTATGTCTTTCACACTGAAGACTTCCACACTCTGCTAGAGGTTTCATGCTGACAATTGAGTGTCCTAGGAATTTCTAAAATCAAAAGACCAATTTTAAACTTGGAAGTACTTTATTCAACATGGGGGTGTTCCTCTGTCATAATCTGTTTTGTATTATAATCAAGATATCATTATGTGTGCAAATGCAGTATGCCATAGCTGTGATATATACCTCGGGAGTTTTGAAAAGGATAGGTTCTCCAAAACTTTGGGTAAGAAAAAATGAGGAAAAAATGGAAATGAGAATTGCAAATTGTTTAAAAGAATATTGTTGGTTCTTCAAGACATTAAAGAGAAGAAAGCAAGTTTCTTTGGGGTCACAAAGGGACCTAAAAGGAAAGAAAAGGAACTGTAAAAATTATATGTATGTTACTACACATAATATGACAAGTAGAAAAAAAGGGTTGAGAAGGAATTGATGGTAGTTAATAAGGGAAGCAGAATGACTCATTCAGGGAACAGCAGAACAGTGAGAACTTTTAAAATATATTAAGAATTTAAGGAATTCTACAATGACAGCTCTGTTCTGTTTATCTCACAATAATAATACTGTAAAAGTAGAAATCTACATTGATATTTCTCTTCCAGGACTAAAGAGTGATAGAAGTTTAGTGTCCTGGGTAGTGGGTTTTGGGGTGGAGGTTCTGGAGGAGTGAAATGGGGAAATGCCATAGACCTCTGCTTGGCACGATGAGTTCAACTTACATAAAACAGGTAACAATTCCTATCCTTTGCCTCTTACTGTTAATATCTGTAGTTAAGAAGGTCACTGGAAATGGTTCCATTCTGTGTGTCTATAACATGTAGGCATAGCTTCAGTGAGATTTGCATCTACATTAAGTAAATTCCCATTTTCCTTTACTCCAAGTTTTCGCTTCTTCTCTCTGCCTAAATGGAAATATTTCAAAAGCTATTCTTAAAGCAAACCAGTTCGTTCATGTTTAATGAAGGTGGAAACAAAAATCTGACCCCATGAATAAATAAATAACTCAATGTTTTTCAAATAAATGAGGTAAAAAAGATCTTTCCTTAGAGATGGAATGTCTTCCCAAATATCTCTCTTTCAAACCAAACAAACAACAAAGGGAGCTCTCAAATCTTGGGAAAATTATACTCTTGGTAGACTGTCTAGCATACTGGAAAGCAAAGAGTAGCATCATAAACAATATTTTTGCCATCCAGTTTAGTCAGCTTATATAGCTCATTCATGGCTTTCCTATTCATTAATTACATAGTTATCCAAAATGCACGCAAATAAGAATTTATTTATCACACCATGCAACCAGCTTTTTTCTATATATGAATATGAACTTCAAATAATTCAGTTTAAAGAGTAACACTGTAATAGAAAGAATAAAATTCTTTGGTCATGGGATTTATATTTTGACAAGCTGAATATAGTAAATATATATAAAAAATCAATGAACAAATAGTAAGTTTGAATTAGTCCAAAGATTTGGGGGGGGGGGGGGGGAAATCCTGTGGTTAATTGCTACCATCTATGGAAATATTCTTCCCAGTGCGAGGAAGCAATTTTGGAGTTGACTCTTTTACTGAAAGTTATACATCCATCATTAAGCAATGAATTTGAGAAAATTACATGATTATGGAGGTCTGTGGTTTGTATTACACACAAATTAATCCACCATTTTTGTTAAAATATGGTGAAAGAAGATTTTGCATCATTTGACAGATTTTAGAAAGGCAAAAGTATAATGAACATAAGTAAGATTACTTACTTACTGAAGAGAAGATTACTATCACAACATGAAAGAAAAGGCTAACAATCTTACATGTGAATTATGCACGCATAAGCAGCAGGGAAATGCATACTGTGTGATGAAAAACAGAGAGGAAAGTTTAAGTACAGAAATACTATTAAAAACAACACACTATCATTGTGAGAATAGGAAGTTAGGAAGCATTCTTGCAGAAGTACTGAGACTTTAAATTGTATGTCAACCCAGATATTTTCAGAACAGCGCAGATGATGGTGAATTACTCAGACCCTGAGAATAATTGTGACAAAAATCTAAGAAATACTTCTGTGTTAGTGATGGAAGTTTGAAACATTTTGAAAGATTCTGGAAGTAAAATACACATGGTTTAATGAAAAAAGATTATTCTGCTTAAATGTACAAAGATTTAATTAACAGAGCATAACATATTCATAAGCTTGAAATTACTGTGCAAAAATAATTGTATTTGCTAAATGTTTAAATACATAAGGTGGATTACTTAAGAAAATAATTCTGGACATTTTGCTTAAGACAAACAGTGTTTCTAATGTTTGTAGAAGTACTAAAGAGAAAAATGTACTGTGTTTTAAAAAAATCTTTGCTATCTGATATCAAACATATTTACAATTTTTAGTGTTTGACATACTACTACTTCAAAAAAACCCACTTTAAACATTTTGTGTTTTATCCTTTATGTATGCATCCTTTAAACATTTTATGCTTGTTTTTGCTTGATGTGAGCAATAGTTGTTTTTTATTAAGTGAAGTATTTCAAATTCATATAGGAATGGCACTACATTCAGGAGGAACTGTAAATCACACTCATTAAATTCAGAGTACTTAAAAAGTTTTTTAAAATTGTTCCAATCAATTACACTACTAGAATATTAAAGAAATATTTTGTGGGAACAGTGCAAATTAGTTTATATATTTTCATTTCTTCTTACTTATGGAGGTATTCACATTGAGGAAAGAATCATTATTCACTCTACATCATAAAGCATTTCTTTACAGTTTTGCCTGGGATGTGTTCTGATCAGTTGCAGAAGGGAATCCAGAACGATACATTTTTCTGAAGCTTTGGGAGAAGTATTGAATACTATGCCACGAATTGTTCATGTTATACGTAATACAATATATTCTAAATGACCAGAAGCCAACTCTTCACAAAGCTATTGCATGAAAGGGACATTTTAATAATAAATTGATGTGTTCCAAAACTTAGGTAGATTAGGGAAATATGAAAAACACATCATAAATACATTTATCGCAAGCTGCCACAAATGATAGAGTAAATTATTTGCTAATCCTTTGATGATACATAACAATGCTAAGCTGTTTTTTGACATAGACAAAAAGATACTCTCTCAGTTTTAATAATATTTTTTCCTGCTTTTAGACTGAACTGTAACATTTCCATATTTCCCAGGCTAGTTGCATAGCCCAAAGTAGTCTAAAATACTGACTAACATGTAGGAGAAGGAGTCCAGAAAAAATGTTGAAGCTCTTACAAGAGAATTCTCAGTATGTAGTTTATACCCTCCTCCTTTTGTTTTTCCTCATGGGTTCTCTGACCCCTTCAGCAAAAACAGGCTCCAAGGGAGACAGCTCTAAGGGAGACAGCCCCTGTTGTTGGCATCTTATTTTAGCAAGGTGCTCTATGTAGCACCCATAGTACATTTCTTTTTGGAACTCCATTAATGCACAACACATTTTGGAACTGCTTTTCTTCCTCTCAGAAAAAGCTGGATTTTATAGTACTACTTCTGCAACCATACTCCCTTCCCCCACCCTCTCCTCCAGCCTCTCCCGCTCTAAGCAATTTCTGGGAGGATTAATGGTTAATTGGAGACAGCTGTAAAGATCTGCCTCCCATGTGACAGTTCAGTGTCACAACCCACCATGCAAACATCTCAGGATGAATTAGGTGGTAGTGAATTATTCTTGTAGTCCCCTTCCAGTATTTTCCACAGATTGTTCTGCTTATTCTGTTTTTCAGCCAAGCAACCGCCAAAAGGACAATTTAGGGGACTGAGAAACTCCTGCCTGCTCCCAAATTCACCACATGTAGCTCTCAATAGGCCGGTCATCTTAACCTTCCACTTGTTTCTTCTACGAAAAGCATTTCCACAAGGATGAGGGATTTTCTCTCAGAAGATAATGTAGTCCCAGCCTTACATGACAAAGAAAGTTACAGTTGGCTATATACCATTTGGCCAATTCTGTGTAACTAAGAAGCTGTGATTGGCTAAGAGAATAGTGCTGCACAAACATCTGACTCCTCCAGTTCTTGTCTAGTGGGAAAGATCTTTTTATAGGACTTTTGTTCACCTTGTCATTGTCTGTCAATTGAACACAACCACAAGGGGAAAAAAAACCAAACAGCAAAAAAAGCTGACTATGATGTAATATCAGCTATAGCATCTAACAATCTAAATTCAAAATACACCTTCTCTTCAGTAAATATAACTGTAATTATGTTGTTCAAACTAAATAGAACAGGAGCAAAAATGATAATTTGTTTTTTATTGCTTTGTAAACTTTTGTCAGGGAGACCAAGATGCCTTTACTTATTTTCCAAGGCTTTTAAAGGTAGTTTGAATGCAATTGTAAATAAGAATTCAAATATCTGTAATTGGTGTATTTATAGTGACAAATAAGTACCATTTTTCTAAAAAGACTGCTGTTCAAGTTGCACACAGACCTGTTAATAACCTCTACATTGTACATGACTCTTACTTCCGCTTAATTTATTTTTGTCAGGTTCTTATTATGCAGGTGTATTTGCTTGTTTGTGGTATGCATATAAACTGAGAGCAGAAGAATCTGCTAGCATGGAAATAAAATGCTTAAATGACCTCACATGCTCCAGTGCGAAGTGCTGAGTATGACTAGGAGTATTCGTGGGAGATACTTGTAGTTTCTAGGAATAGGTTAAATTCCTTCCACATGGGTCACAAGAAAACAATCATAGTCTCATAGCATTGAGTTTAAAGCCCCAAAGGGACTATTAAATCATCTAATCTGACTTCTTGAATATCACAGCCCTTTAGATTTCATCCAGTTACACCTATAATGAACACAAACAATCATGTTTAACCAAAACATATCTTCAAGAAAGACCTGAAGATATCTTGGGTGAATCATTCATTACTTGTGTTAGTGCAAACCAGAAGGCCACCTGGATTTTGAAGTGCAGGTAGCCAGCTGTGAGGGAGAGAGAAAGCAAGAACATCACCAGTGACTGGCCCTGTGGGGAACTGTATTTTATTCCTCCCACCAATGCCATTCTAACTTTACTACATCACTTTGCGGTTAATTATCCTCAATGTCAAAACTTTATGCCAAAATTCTCATTTGAATTATTTCTGATTTCAGCTCACAGCCAGTCATCCTTTTTATTTATCTTTCTTTTCATTATTATTTTTTCTATTGGCACACTGTAAGGCTCTCTCACACCTGTGAGATTTCCCTGGTATTCCAAGACTAATTGCAAATCAATATAATTGGGCTATCAGTGTAATTGGCTATCTTTTTTTTTAAAAAAAGTCTTGTGCTTGTGTTATTTAGGTTTGATGATTTAAAATGTTTGTTCCTGCTATATATGTTTTTTTCATTTACTAATGATTTAGAAAGTAGTTCGTCATTCATAGAGAATGCAAATACAGTGCCCTACTTGCTTCCAAGTGCAAAATAAAATAATATTTATTGAACATTTGTTTGTTTTCTGTTTCAGTACATGTTGACAATTTACAAACCTACATCATTTCAGTGCATGTTGACAATTTACAAACAGAAACTCCTGCTAGCAGAAATGTAATTTCTATATCGTGGTTACCTAGCTGTGACAACCACGTATAGTCTAGAAATTCAAGGTACTTCCACAGAGGAGTTACCAGCAAATATCAACACAAGAATCTGATGATGGGATGGTAAGAAGTGACAAAGCACACATACCTATGCACTTGAGTGGTCTATAATACCCTATTTTTTTATGGCTATGTTCCTATCCACAGCCCTTCAAGTTCCTATCCACAGCCCTTCAGTTCTGTTATTCCAACCCTGCCCATGCTTTGGTATCATTTGCCTCTTCACAAAGCACCCTCTTTGGCCATAGATGTCAGATTGGCCTGGCCTTTGGAGTAAATGCCTCATAATTCTTTATTTTAGTGATAGAATCTGACTACACTACAGCTGGCAAGCAGAAATTACAGTGGTGAAAATAAAACATCAGGTTCCCCTGAATTTATTCAATAGAAATGTGTTCAGGGCTATTGGCTAGACAGTTATACAAGTAAGGGCTTGGCAAAAGTTTGGTTTTTTGGAGGACATAACTTAGACATAACCTGAAGAGTTGGTTATTCAGCAGGACTGATATACCACCAATCAGATTGTACAGATGTTCATCAAGCCAATTACCTGGATTACTTAAAATGCTAGTCAGAAGGATCCTGCTACCCACATTATGAATAATAATGTATAATATAACCTTGACAAGGGGCCATAACATAGCTCCTTGTCTTTCAGAAAGGTAAAGGGCAAACAAATATCTTTTTTTTTGGAAAAAAAAAAGTCCACATGCAGCTTTCTCTCATGTGGCAACTTTGAAGAGCTGTTTTTCTCTTGCCTACTGGAGTGACAGGGTCATCACCTCCTGACAGATGTATTTGGAATCCAGTACAGTAGTTTAAGGATGTACAAATTGCATTATTCCAGACTGGGATAATTACACTTACATATCAACTCTCACACAAATTTTCTCTCATTTTTTGCTTTCACAGATAGTGTCTACATGTTAAGACAACTTCAGGTCATGGTTTCTTGTTGTGTGAATATGGTCAACTAGCTGACTTGTAAAGTTGTGACAGACTGCAGGTCTCAGAGTTTGCAGCAAATAATATTAAACATTTATTTTAATGCATTAGTCCACATGCTTCATCAAAGCTCTTCACCACATGTGATGACAAAGGAAAGAGAATAGAGCAAAAGCTATTAACTGGGTAAGAGAAACTGGGATGTACTTGTAAAAAGAAAGGAACAGCAGTAGCTAATGTATTATGAAAACAGATAAAAGAAATTTGTGATCAGAGCTGATCTCATGTGAGAAATCTGCACTGATGTCAGGATAGCTAGAGAAGTAAGTGGACAAAGGTAATCATTTTGCCCTCAGCAAGGAAAAGACAGCAGAACAAAGTGTTATTACAAAAATAACATCTTCCAGACTGTGCCAAAGAACAAAGTCCTTGTCCATGTGATGAGGGATCACATGAAGCAAAAGGGTGGATTTGGAGAGAAGAAAGGCACATGTGACATAATCACAACCATCTGTATCATCACTGATAAAAGGAGGGCAGTACACTCATACACTGGTCATGTGTTCAGATTCTCTAAAATTTTGATACCATCTGACTTGACCAGCTCTTGGTTTCCAGACATGGGAGCTCTAAACCATCTCACTGAACTCATCACAAGTTTCTGTCAGCAACAGGAGAGAAGAGGGTGAATAGTAACACACTACAGCAACTGGTTTGCTATCAGCTAGGGGATTAGACAAGGATTCAAAATGCATGCAATATTTCTGAGACAAGTATGGGAAGGATAGAAATTGATGGGCCTGCTATTGTCTGACACCTCTAAAATAACTTCACCAATGAAAAAAAACCTCTTTGCTTCAACTACTTGCCCAATATACTGCAGCTGAAGTCAGTGAAAAATATGCCAGTGGAGAACATAGCCCATTCCTATGACTGATGAATGTAAAAGGAAATTCAGTGAGCATGTTTGTTGGCTCATCAAAATAGGGGGCATGAAAAAATCTTATTAATGAGCTAGTTGTTCACAGGGTGAATAACTGTAATTATTAACGATCACAAACATTTTGGCAACGACTCTTCCCTCATCCTTCCTAGGAATGTAAAAATAAAAGATTAAGAATACTTCATTTTGCTGTGGACTCCCTTACAAAAATGAGGAAGATTTTGGCATTGCTTGTATCTTTGACTTCTGAAAAATAGGGTTTTTTTCCAAAGCTGTTAGTGGAACTTATTTATAGGAAGTTAATGCTGCTGACAGGACAAGTTTAGCATTTGAAATCTGAACTTGCTGTTGGGAGTTTGAAGGTAGTTATAACTTGAGTTTCCAAAAATTCTGCTGTAATGTCATTGGTAGTTAGATGTGAATAAATTGATTTTCCTTGTTTTATTCACATATTCCTTTTTAATTTAATAGAACATTTAAAAAGAGTGATTAAAGGTCAATGGCAAGGAGGGCTAGTAAGTGCATCTGGTGTGAGAGACAATGATTACCATCTTGTGAAGACTTGTGACATGGTCTTTCCTCCCAGGTCCTTTCACATCCTTGATGGGTATTCATTTTGAAGTAAGGGTCTGTAGCATGTTTGTCTTACAGGACCAAATCCTGCCAATCTAATTCTGTGGGTGTGTGGTGGCTTCCTCTGTGGATATCTGCGTGTGTTTCTCTATTCCTTTTTTTAGCATAGTTTATTCTTGGAAGGGCTGGCTCTTGTGAAGGTCAGGGAAAAGTAAATAACTTTTCTGCCTTAGACCACCAATGGCCTTCTCAACACAAGTTGATGGCAATGGGATTCATACCACAGCAGAAAGTACACTATTCATGCATGTGGGAAGGATAGATCTGTGAGCTCAAGATCCTCTAGTCCTCATCCTTCACATACGTGCTTGAGGAGATGGTGCTGCCACTTTCTGACTGTGGAACCTTGCTGGTAGTTCACTAGTTTTCTAAGCACATGGAATAGATGAAAAAATTCAGCTCTCCCACCTGAAGTGGGAGAGTTTTCCTCTGACCTGTTTGCATTCCTGACATATGGGTCCTGAAAAGCTACAGACTGGGCTGTAATTGAAAGTGCCTGAGGCCCCTGTTGAAAAAATTGCAGGTATCAATCACCAGGAAGGAGTTTTCTTTTCTTTTTATTTCTTTTGTTTTGATTGTTGTTTAGTGTACTGCATTGTGTATTGGCTTTGTTGATTTACAATTATAAGAATTTAGTGTAAAAATGAGACTATATATTAGGAAATGTATCTAAAATCAGGGAATTAATTCATGAAATGTTTCAGTGCATTCTACATCAAAATGATTTGTGCATTTGAAATAAATATGAATAAAATATGAACTTTGAAAACTTCATTAAACAACATATTTTTCCTCTGTTATCAAATTAAGAATAATTTTCCTCTAGTTACCTTTGAGGACTCATGGGATAACAGGAATGCCACTGGTGAAATTTGAAAATTCATAGGGGTTATATTAAAACATTATATTCTTTAATTGGCTAAACAATAAAAAGACACAGCACTGTGGAGGGTAAAATTTGTTTTCTACTTGAGGGACTATAATTTCTCCAGAAAAAGACATCATATATTTCCCAGCACTAGTGGCACAGTTAATAAGCAAGGCATGAATCATATGAGACAGAAAGAAAATAGTTTAAATGATATGCACCTTTCTCATACACAATATCTGATAGTAGTAAATCCTATTGATCCAGTGCTATCATCTTAAGGAGTAGTTGAAATCTTTATTCTCTACTCTAAATCATCCACTAACATATCTTTGGAAAATAGTTGCTATGAAAGAAGATTCTTATCTGAGAAAAAACTTGCATAACTTCCTTTACATTGGATGAAATCAGAATTGTAGCTTGTGGGTTTTAGTTAAATTAAAGAAAGTCTTCCATTCTCTCACACATCTTAAACTGATAGGATTTTGCACTTCAATATTTGAATAAAATAAAAGTTTTCTCTAATATTTACCTATTTTGAGAAGACTCTAAGCAGAACTGGTAACTTGACAACCTTGTATTTTTTTCTTCAACACCTTGTTTTCTGTGCTATTTAGATGAGATGAGGAATACACACACACACACACAAACACACACACGAATATTTGCCTCTGCACCTCTAGGTCCTGGAGAAAACCTCCATATTTATTCTTCAAGTATAAAATTCAAAAGTTATTTTTATTCATATATTATGTCTCTCCAATCCCACAAACCTCTCAGAAAAACTAAATTTCATTTAATTTTATTTTGATTTGTAGACCCCAAAACATCATAGTACAAATATATTAGATGACTTATAATCAGCAAAAACTCAGCAAAATTGTTCTTTAGCTCAATATAAAAATGCAAACATTTACAATAGTTTATATGACATATTCTTTGGTTATGACACGTTTTGTGTATAAAAAGCAAAAATAATAACAAGAAAAGACAAAACAGTAGAAGTTCAGAGTGTTAATTTGAACTATTTTTGATTCCTGCATCTTGAAGAGCATCCTGAGCTCAGGGCTAATGCAGGAGGACAGCAAGAGAGTTCCTTTAAGAGATATATGCCTTTATTGGTTTTCTTGCATTTGAGTTCTACGATTTGGAACACCAGTGAATGATGTGGGACATTGTTACTGTGTGAAGGGGTAGAGCGAAGTTCCTAATGGTTTACTGTGAGGGAATTATTTGGCCAGCTTCAGAATACAGGGTTCAGAAATTCTCATATGGTGAGTACATCTTGTTCACACAAGGTCTTCTGTCCATACCACAAATTTCAATGTATATTTTTGAGATTATCCTAAAGTTATAAAAACTTTAACATTTATACAAGTCTAAAAGCATCTTTAAATATCCTGTTTTTAGAGTAATGCAAAATTTGTATCCATTTTATTTTAAATATCATGTTTTCTTAAATATCTGATAATGCTTTTTTTTTGTTACCTTCCTCTCATTCTGCAAATTGTTAGAAAATTAGGGCATTTTTGTCCTTTTAAGATGATATGGATGAAATTCATCTGCCCTTAGTAGGATATATAAAAATTAGATGTCTTTGTTTGGACTGGTCACTTCAGTCTCTTCTCTTCTCATAGACAACCGAGAGAAATAAGTAATTCCTAAAATCAGATTCTAATGAAAATTTAGATGAATTGACTTCCGTCACAAAATCAATAAAAATCTAAGCAAAATAGTTTTTAATTTCAACATTAAATAGAGATTTACCTTCTGCTATGTGTAGGTCAGTTGTCACTAGCTTCAGAACTGGACAAGAACAGGACAAGCTTCAGAACTTCAAGACATCTAAAGTAAGGTGAGATGGACCCTGCTCTTTATCTCCTCTGCTACAACTTTCAGAGGATTTTATTTCAAAATAATATTTCATCTAAGATTTATACTCTGAACGGACTTTCCACATTCCAACTTTTTGTCCAGTTAAGTCTGCCTCAAAAAAAACATTAAAAAAGTAGAAGTATGAGTAAGAACAGTTTGGTTTGTCCAACACTAGAATATCTCGGTGAATCACAAATCTTAGCCCACACATCAAGCCTTCAAACCTTTTCTCTATGAGCAGCAAATAAATGGGTTTGGGGGGCAGGTAAGAGTGTCTACCACAAACATGCCAGTACTTCTGAGCGTGGCACACAGATCAAACTTGGGAGTAACACAAGGAGGAAGTCACACCAAGAAATTACATATGCTCCCCACTAACACTATAGCTATCAGTTAGCACTTAATTAGCGGTCTAAGATCCAACAAATATTCCAACAGTATCCTCTGAGCTGAGGCCTGGCTCCTCTGTAAATAAGACTCAGAGTATTGCAGTGTGGCCAAGGCACCAGAAGTCTCTCCATCGGTTGCTATGCTGGCTTCTAAGTGGTATGGGCATGGTGATTGCAGCAATATCTGTTCTTGAACACTGCCCATTGCCTCTTGTCCTGTCACTAGGCATCACTGAGAACAGCCTGGCTCTGTCTTCTTTGCACCTTCCCATCAGATACTTATACACATCGATAAGATCCTCGCCAAGCCTCCTCTTCTCCAGACTAAGCAGCCCCAGCTCCCTCAGCCTGGCAGTGCTGGCAGTGCTCTTAATGCAGACCAGAAGTTGCCCTTCTCTGCCCAAAGAGCACATTGCTGACTTGTGTGCACCTTGTTGTCCACCAGGTCCCTCATGTCCTTCTCTGCAAAGCTGCTTTCCAGCTGGTCGTCCCCCAGCCTGGTGCCTGGTGTTATTCCTGCCCGGGTGCAGGACCTGGCATTTCCCTTTGGTGAGCTTCATGAGGTTTCTCTCTGCTCATCTCTCCAGCCTGTTGAGGTCCCCCAGACTGGCAGCACAGCCATCTGGTGTATCAGACACTCCTCCCAGTTTTGAATCATCTGCAAACTTGCTGAGGGGGCATTTGGTCCCATCATCCAGGTCATTAATGAAGATGCTGCACAGCACTGGACCCAGTGTCAACAGCTGGGGAAACCACTAGTGGCTGGCCGCCGGCTGGACTTCATGCCCTTGATTACAACCCAATGAGCCTGGCAGATCAGTAGGTTTC
Organism: Dromaius novaehollandiae; assembly: GCF_036370855.1. Classification (NCBI taxonomy): domain Eukaryota; kingdom Metazoa; phylum Chordata; class Aves; order Casuariiformes; family Dromaiidae; genus Dromaius; species Dromaius novaehollandiae. The sequence continues at coordinate 71,734,066 of NC_088099.1, read as the reverse complement.
CCCTCCACCTTGCTGTCCATTTATCTAGCCTGTACTTGATCAGTTTGTTATGGTGATGATGTTATAGGTGAGGTAAACTTCCAAAAGCACCTGCAGAGTTGCTTAGCTCTCTCTAATAACTATACAGAAAACCCAGGCATGTTATTTGGGTGATCTGAATTCTGTTTGAAGGGTAATCTGATACTAAAATAGTCTTGAAGGCATTTTAGATGTATAACTTGAATACTCCATGAGAAGTAAGGAGGTGATAGGGATGCACTAATGGAATAAAGGAAAGAGTAAGCTCCTTTCAGAAGCAGCTGCAACTAGACTGGATTAGATTTATTTAAGAAGATAGTCTCTTCGGGTTACTACCTGGCTACTGTCAGTCAAGGATGCCAGAGATGGTGCTGTCCCACTGAAGTACCTTGGTGACAGAGGACCACAGCACCTGAGTAAGACCACAGTGGTGAAGAATATCCTGCAAGCTACTGGCAGAGTTCAAAGAAACCAATATTACTTTTTCAAATTTTTACATATTCTTTCCCACATTTACTAAGCTACTCTTTAAATTTGCCTTTATATTGGATATCAGAAATGATTGCTCCCTTATAACAGTTTTTTTTTCCTATTTAAAATATACTCACGGTGGCACTGGCTAAAAATGTTATAAAAGAACTTTAAATTATTTAACTAACAAAAAAAATCCATACTATGCATAAATATTTCTTTTCAGAGGGGCGGTGCTTGTCCTACATTCTATAAATACAATTTTTTTTCACTCTTGTTAACTGTGGAATCTGCGGTCTGCCAATGAGTCCCTCTGGATGAAATATTCTCTAACTGTAGCATTTTAATGTGTAGAATTTTTTCACTTTACTAGCATGTCTTAACTCTGAAAAATATGCTTATATGTACAATAGGATTTATATTTTTTCCCTAATTTGCATAATATTACAGAAATGTTTTGCCAGTTAAAGGGAAAAAAAAAGCAATTTGTCTTTTACTGGGTTTTTGGAACTTGTTTTATCTACAGGTCTAGTTTATCATCCATCTAATATTGGTTGGTGAATTCAGACTTTTGGCACACATGATCTTTTATACTGTATCTACTTGCTTTTTAAGAATTATGATGTAGGATCATAAGATTGTACTATTGCCCTTAGAAAAAGTATTTTCTGGCTTTATTTACAAAGATAATGTGTTCCTAACTGTTTTTGGGGTCAGACTTTGAATAAAATAGCAGGTAATGCAGAGTCAACTACATTATTAATGATTCTTCATTCTTTTACATACGTAAAAGAACTCTTCATTCAAGAAGTAGCAAAAGAAATCCTTGTTCCTAAATTTTGTGCACAACTTCAGAAGATATCTAATAAATTCTCTATATTTTTTCACTATTTGATTTTTCAGTATTCAGGGTTATTCTCAGGCCTACTGAAAATAATTTTACCTTTCTCCAAATACGTATTGGACCCTTTAAATATATCAGAAAAGTGATCGGGAAATCAGGATAGCGTAGCAGACCATAAATGCTGCCTCTTTAATGTTTTCAATCTTCCTTTTGTAATAATAGCAGTACCTTTACCATTCACCATCCAGATTAGTAAGAGTTACAAATGTTTAGGCCAAGGAGTCTCAAGGGTTATAGAAATAAAAACATTGTTTTATCATGCCATCCCATGGGAGAATAGTCTGTCTAAAGGCCTGGTAAAATAATAGGGAAAGAGATGCTCAGCTCTGAGTATTTCAGTTTGCCAGGGAACATTTTCAAATGTTTGCTTGAGCTATAGGACCCAAAATGCATTCCTGCAAAAAATGAAAGTGTGTGTAATAAATACTTCTCGTACTAACATTTCAAAGTGCTGGTCAAATTGTTTACTTGCTGCTGCTGCTTAAACTTCATTGAAGCTCATTCTCTTCTTATACAATCAAAATAATGTACTGTAGCATCCAAGGCATCTTGCATGTAAATGCTTATCTTCTTTCTTTAATTCACGTAACCTAAAATGTTTAACTAATCTGGAGATTTATTTGAAATGGTGAAACCGAAAATTAGATTTTGAAAACAAAATGAGAAAACAGGAGTAAAAGGAATTAAGAAAACTCAGCTTAATCTAGTTCTCTAGATGGATTGATTTTTATTCCATTATTTACTTTTATTCAGTCCTTACCAGTGACCTTGATTACATCTGCACAGAAGAAATAGTTTAGCAGCTATATGATCCTGTTTTTAATGAGAACAAGAAAAAAAATCTGCAAAGAAATTAGAAATTTATTTATTACTGTCCAGTTTAAGATTCTAAAGCACTTAATAAAAATTTATTAACTAGGCTTCATTGCCAATCTTATGAAGATAACCAATTTTAAATTTCTATTAACAGTTGGGGAAAATAAGGCACAGCATGCTGCGTTCACTTGGCTACCACCACACAGAGCGTGTTTCTGTCTGAGCCAGCAATAGAAGTTGGGGCCTGATTTTTGTTGTTTCAAACTACGTAATTGCTGACACCTTTGCTGAGTGCGTATAAAGAACCACTAGTTTGGAAAGGCGTCTTGCCTTCCTGTAGATGTTTCATTCATTTTAGAGTTGTATAAGCAAGTACACCAAAGTACAAATTGAGGATGGTACCAAACCAGGACTCCAATCACTAGTGCTATGTCTACGAAACAGTATTTTTTTCCCTGTTCTGACTCTCTCACCCTAGATATTACTTGGAAAAGTAATAAAAGCAAGTCCACTCTTTACAATGCTTTTTCCTAGTAATTCTGGGATCTGCTTTTAGATGAAGTGCAACAACTGTGTAGCTCTATTTTCATTTCTGCATTGATTTTTTACCACTTTAAATTTCTGCTCCCTCTGAAATTTTCAGTGAACATGGAAAGGAAAGAAAAAAGCTGTTTTTTTAATTAAAAAAATGTTCCAGTATGATGAATATTTCTTAGGCTTTTGTTTGTTTGCTCTGTTTTTAAACCAAAAGATTTATAAATTGACATTATAACACAGTAAGACAGTTTAACTCAATTTAACAGCGAAGTCAGTGTTTTTCCAAGCTATCAAGTTAGTGCCTTATTAAAATCCCAGGGGCACTGGAGTATCTGAGGTGGGGAAAAAAAGGTTAAACTGCATATCAGCTACTGAAGGGAGCTGAAAGGATGTGGAGCCCAATTAAACCTTCAGCACTGCTCTCTCTCATAAACACTTGCTACTTTATTCCCCCTGGAACACATTTCAAGGCAGCTAAAGTGGGAACCCAGCAAGAACCTTTTCATGAGAGCTCTGTTATTGAGCCTCAGGTCCAGCCCAGTCCTTCTGGGTGAAAGGCTTCATACTCCCTCTCTATTAATCATCATCTGGCCTTCTAACATCTGGGACTGACTCCAACTCCCACTGTTGCTATATTGACAATATTCCCTGTTGATTTCCTCATTTTCTCAGCCAGGGCTAGAATGACCTCTTTAAAATTCTTTATAAACGTCAGTAATTGCTGCATCAAACTTCAATTCATTACTTTCCCAGGCCTCATGTATTTTGATGATATGAAAGTTGACCGCATTTACATGCAAATTGAAGTTTTATATTAATAAGGGCCAGTAAAAAGAGACTGCATGGTAATACTCCATTGTGACTTTTAAATACATTTGCCCATGTCTCGACTTGGCATTAGCATGGTCAGACCATGAGGAAATCATGTTGGTCTGATTGCAATTTTGTTTTCCAATTGAAGGTACAATTTCATCAGGTTTCCCTGTCATTTCTAATAATGACTTAAGTTTGCTTGCTAAATTGAAGAATTTCTGCAGGCCTCTAGATGGGCTGGGAAACAGGTGAGGAGACAGCTGCTTCTATATGAAGTGCTTCATTATGAACTACCACTATATTCAACCCCATAAGGCTTGTTTGATAGTAGAAAGAAAATTACTGAAGGTCTAGTGCAGCTGAGGTTGATTATCCTAAGCATATCAACTTTTAACATAAAACTTTGGAAGCACAAGAGTTCATCTGTGAACATAGTCTTTAATACCATCATCAAAGGGTCCTTAGCCTTTTAGGCCACTATTTGATTGTTTGGCCTCAGATTTTATATGCTGTTTTTTCCTAAAAGGAAAAGAAAATACAGCAACATTTCTCAGCCAGTGAATTCTGTATGTTAGTGCAAACACTTACAGAATTACTTTCCTAATTAAGAATCCTAGAGTCACAATATCAAATCCATGACCCCTATGCTGATGTCATTAAAATAACATTTATGTTATTGATTATAAAAATCTGATTGCATTTCTCACTTGGCAATAAGTAATTTTTAAAAAGTGTGAATCAATAGCAGAATTCAGTGGAATTGTAGAGATGGTACCCATAGCTCTAATATCAAAGACACGTGTATGTGTTATTAAATGTACTTACTGGGAGTCATTTCATAGGCTCCAACAATTCTGTCAAAGAGAAAGAAATACTTTTTATAAAGTGGAGTTTATCATGTAAATATTCTGGCTGATGCAAGCCATGATTAGGAGAAAGTGTCTGTGATCCTATGTTAGAAACTCAAGCAAAGATGCAGCAAATTTATTCGTGCAGAGGCTTTTTATACCCTGAGACCCCTCACGGTCAGTGGGATTATCAGGGAAGCACATACAGAAGGGCTTGTTTGTTCAGACTCTTACTATCCAGTATAATCTTCTAAGACAGAAATAGGTGGCATTCCTTGAATGTGCACATTTGTCAATGCAATAATTTTGAAAATAGCTGATGTTGTAGAACTGGATGGTATATTTACTACTTAAAAATGAAATTGTGATCCAGCAGGCCCATCTGCTTAGGCAGAACTCCCCTGCTTTTGCAAAGTCCCACAGACCTCTGTGGCCTCAGGGAGAGATTCAGGCTCCTCTTATGCGAATTACTATGGTGATATTGGAGTCTGAGTTGATAATTTGCTACCATTTATATCTCCTCAGAAACGTGCCTTGCACAGGCCAGGTACTCAGAACTCAATTTTATTAAAATACTTCCTCATTGTTCTGTTTTCTACCAGAATTATTTTGCTCTTTAGAATAGATAAGTATTCAACAGCAGCTTCAATAGAGGGAGGTCAATGAGTGTATGAGAATACTATAACATTTCTTATTAGTGCTTATAATAAATATTTACGCTGAGAATTGTTTAACGTATCATACATAGTCTCAGTTACCTCTATTCACTATCAAAACATAGCACTATGAGTTTAGTAGATAGTTTTGCCTTCCAAACAAAAGCAACAAGTAAATTACTTGTCCTAATAAAAAGTCTAATCAAAAGGATTATCATATAGCTAAAGCAATGATCAGCTCTTTTAGTCCTGTGCATATGAGACCTCTGCCTGTTTCACAGATTCCATAACCCTTGCTACCAGCCTTAGCACAGTCATCAAGAGCAGAACAGGAACTGAATCTAAACTCCTCTTCATCTTCACAAGAAGCCTTTCTGCTGCCTAAGGCAGTCTAAATACTCAGAATAAGGAAACTGAGTTGTCATTGTCTTTAGCGATGTTAGCTCACTTTGTAAGCAAATATTGCATGCAGCTGCTCTATCTGCATTTCACTCTTTGCCTTGGAGCATTTGGGGAGTGGGGTCCTTGCTTCTGGAAAATGAGTTCTTCAGGCCTATGAGCAATATTTTCTTTGTCTTCTCAGTCACTACTATGGTAACTTGAAGTAAGAGGGCTGATGGTGAGAATATGGGTACAAGAGATTTTCCTTGGGAAAGCATGGAGAATATAATTATGTCTGTTTCTGCCTGAAAACTGGTTCCTAGTTAAAAGAGAAAATTTCTCTGGAAGATACCTGAAAGTAAGTAAGTAAGTAAGTAAGTAAGTAAGTAAGTAAGTAAGTGTGTGTGTGTGTGTGTGTGTGTGTGTGTGTGTGTGTGTGTGTGTGTGTTCATATGTTTATAAAATGGCTAAGAAACTTCAGAAATCTCCTGCAGATAACAGCAGATAAAGCCTGCAGATAACATATAACCTGAGAAGAGAAAAAATAACATTAAATGAAGTAGTAATTAGGAACTTCTACTGAGGATCACAATGGATTTAAGGAAATTGGAGTAGTTGTACTGTTAAGATTATATAAAAGACACAGAATTGCAAGAAAAGCTGATGAAGATGACTAATTAAGACTTTTTATTTCTCTCATGTGTTCTCTTTCCTCATCTACCAGAAAAGCCCATAAACCTGAACCCCCAAAATACAGCTAGACTATATAAGAACTGAGGCTGAAGAAAAATGCAGCAGATATGCATGGCAAATGATATGCTAGACTTATGTTGGTTTTGGTGATAGAATATGTTTAATCTGGAGGGAACAAGTGACAGAAAAAGAAAAGCAGATTGGATTCAATGTATATTCCAGCAATTACTTTTTTTTGGCACAAAAAGGGAAAAAAGAGAGAAGTAAAGAAAGATTTTTAAATGGAATGTATGCATAATGCAGAACTAAAGCAACTTATCTGAAACTACCCAAAATATCCAGGACAAGTTTGTGGATAGCTGAAGTTGAGTAGGAAGTTTTCTTTTATGCACAATTAATTCAATGGGTCTTAGATGGTAACACTGTGATATTTGAAATGCATAGAGAAGTGGGAATCTCAAATATTAGTGAGTCCTGTGTACTCAGCAGGTAAACTTGACAAAATTGTTTTCTGTAGGGAACTTGTTAAATTTGATGTAGAAGAATGATCTCCCTGTTTCATCATTTTTCAACATTTTTTCAATGAGAGTAATTCTGTGGATGCAGAAGCAGGATAGGAAGAAACTGGACACCACTTCTAGATGCTGAAGGGTTTTACATTTGTTATGAATTGTGTTTTAAACCAGGATCTTCTCTCTCTGTAATATTACTGTTCTAGTCTGAATGAGACTAGGTGAGCTCTCCAGCTCAGGACTATGTTCCCATGCCCTGTGCAGAATTATATCCTTTAATCAGGGGAACAGTTGTTTCTGTATGTTGGTCCTAATACTCCTCTGGAGACCAGTTCCAGATGTCTGTTTCCACACCAGTCCACTAATAAGCCTAAAGCTAGGAGATTATTAATGGTAAAGACTCCTGATTATCTGGATTCCCAAGTGTTTTCAAAGGACTGAGATGTTGACATTCTGCTCAAAATCTGAAGACTTGAGGGGAGCGTGCTATATACTGTAGTCACATGCTACTACAGAAACGGTACTGAGAAAGATATTTATGTATGTATAAAACTTATGTAAAGTTTTATGTATGTGCTACTCTGCAGCTATGCAAAATTTAGTAGTTTGGGTGCTACTGCCCAATGCATTGCTCCAGGAGGGACATGGGCCACTTGGAAAGAGTTAGGAGGAGATCACTAAATCAAAAATGATATAGGGATAATAGCTTCCAAGTGAAGGTGGAAGGAACTGATGTTTTTCAGGCTAAGAAACAGAGATAGTTTAGAGAACCATCTTCAGTTACATATATATGTATATGTATATATAAGCAAAGTAGAAAGAACAAAATTATTCTTAATGTTCTTTTGGTGTAAGAGAAGTAATATATTCAATTGTAATAAAGATGCTGAAGTTAGAGACTGGGTGGGAAGGCAATGACAGTTAAGCATTGGAACAAACTGCTCGGGGAGGCTATGTGACTTCCATCACCACAAGTTTTAAGGAACAGGTTAGGTGACACTTGTCAGAGAAGATTTATCTGTGATAGTTTTAGACTTTAGCCATGGGAACAGATTACATGGTCCCATGAAAGCTTTTCAGCCCCATTTGCTGAGAAAAGCCTATGAATTGTTAGACTAAAATCATGAGGAACACAGGCTGTTCTACTCTCTAATTACTTTAATTAAAACTGTTTATAGTATGTTCATCTAATGTTTGTTTCACTCTGAAACCGCAAGATCCTGTCTCTGGTGGTGACTGGGAGCTATTAAATATATATATTTGATAAATATATATTGATGGATGTTAGGATTAACTTTGCAAACATTTCTGAAGCAAAAGCCAGAACTGTCTGGTGGGAAGGAAGAAAAGACTATAATAGATTATACAGCACATTGCCTCTCTTGTTTCATTAAGAAAAAGAGAGAGAGAGAGAGAGAGAGCAGAAAAAACTCCGGTCAAAGAACCTGGGCACTTCTCTGAATATGTGAAGGTCTATGCTTTCCACCCTTACTAGCTGCAGTCTAGAATAGGCTCTTCCTTCATCTTTTTTTGTGGAGGAAGAGGGAGAGGTTCAACGGCTGATGGGAAAAAGACAGCACTACCTGCATGCTGATAATTCAGAATAGTAGACTCACAGGGGCATGGAATAGCAAAGTAGAGGAATCACAAGAAAGTGCAGGATGGCCCTGACATTCTACCTTCTCTGCCTCAGTTCACCAGAATTTTAACTCTTCTATTTGAATATACTTACGATCAGTGTATTAAAGGTTAAACAAACAGATATGAAGAGTAGTTCGAGTACTAATTCCTTTGCAATAGAAGGTAAATTGAAGGATTTTTCATTCCCTGTCCCAATCTCTGTATATAAGAATGGCATCAGAATTCAGCTGCTGATACAGAAACAAGGAAGTGTACAGCCACTATTCAGTGGAACCAGACAAAAGTTGCTTTAGGAATAGTGCGTGTGGGCAGTGGCAGGGCAGTATGTTCATCAGACCTTGTACTCCATGTTACAATAGCTGTGGCTGAGGAAGGACTCTACTGCAGCCTCTACACTTTTATTCTAGGGTAACATTTGCTTTTCCAACCTCCACATGCGCCATCTGAATAACTGGAATATGGAGTGGTTCTGGCATGACATTTCTCCTAAGAAATAAATTAGATTCTTACTTATGCTATGGCAGCAGGTTTTTCTCTTTCTCTTTTGCAATGCAGAAAGATCATACCTGCAGCTGCTCTTTGGTTTTTGTTTTGATACCTTTTTATTACTATTCATGTAATCCTTTTTTCTCTATGGAAAGTTAAAACAGAGCCAGAAGAAGTTTGCAGATATCATATTTACCTACTAAACAAGACAGAAATGTGCTTATCTGCTTTATGACAAATGCAGCTTTATTTGAAAGTATTTTGCAAAGGCCATGACAATGATTGCTTATCCTGATTATCAGCTGTAAAGGCTTTTATTAAATACCACCCCTTATTCATTGCCTTCATATGAAAGAAATAAACAACGACTATTGCATATATAACAGTTCAGTATTGTAAAAACAGAGGGCTGAAGTATGTTGTCCTTCCTATGATATTTCAATTTAAACACGGCTGCACTGCAGTAATGTCACATCTTGTTTACTGCGTGGACTTGGTGGGAGACAGGAATCATTACATGGGGAACATTGAGAAAAATACATTACACACTAGTCACAACTATAAAAGCAACTAAAAAGAAAGAGACATACTGATGCACATGCAGCCTCTATAATAGAACAGAAATGTACAAAAAGCAGTAAGTTTGGAGGAGAGTTGCCAATGCACTAAATTGTCAAGCTGAAGTCAAATGATATTACTGCTGACACCTCTGGCTACAGTACATTGCTGTTGGATTCAGTTTCTCCACTTTTCTTTGGTTGTTGCAGTAAAGGCATTTCCCTTGTGCTTTCATTGTTGAGATTATCTTCTTTTATATAGATTCCCCTTTCCCTTTCTTCCCCTACTTGTTTGTGCACTAGCATGATGGGTGTGAGCAAAGATTAGGTAGACCACTGTAATACAGAATGCATTTTTAAAGTCATTCATCAGCTTAGACAGACAGCCAAAAGCAATCAGAAATAATACAGTGCTGTTTGAATAACAATAAAAGTAATATTATTAATCAAGGATATCCTCTTGCAGATAAACCAGCTTCAGTAGACGTCCCATTTGTATGTGCCTGTATGCTCATACAAATTCCATAATTGTGAACAGAAGTATTACCCAACTACTGCATTTTCCAGCTTTTCAAAGCACAGACATCTGTCTGTCTGTTACTTTTGAAAGCCCATTGTTTCAGATCAGAAAAGTTTGAAGCAACTAGAGACTGCTTTTGGTTTTCAAGATTTGAAGGAGACCTGGGAGCACAGCATCACTGGAGTCGACATCATAATGCCAAGGTTCTCTTAGGTAGTTAGTATTGCTGCCCCCATTAACTTTAAGTTGGTCCCAGAATTGTATATTTTCCATGCTGCAAGTGTGACCAGAGCACACTGTGATGGTCCCCTTCCTTGTAGCTTAGGTGGGTTTTGGTAATTCTGATTACATCCCATGCCTACTGAGGGGGTGTGATCAGAAAGGGGCTGAGCGTACTTACTCCTGACAAGTAAGAAGTTGTCAGAGAGCCTCCATGCCCATCTGTGCTCTGTAGTATGGCCAATGAGTTGAAGGGTTCAGCTGGGTTTCAATGGCAAGTCAAAATCGTATGGACCAATGGCCAAAAGGGAAGCAACAAAATATCTGGAAGCCTGTCTGGTAAAGAGGATGCAGTCATGCTGCAACTGGAAATGGAATACCAGCAAAAGAACTAATAAATTGAAGGAAGCAAGAGGGTCATTAGGTAGAGCACAATTTTGGCATTAAGGGTTCTGTAATTCAACCTGCCTTACTTGCTTTAATCTCCATATCAGTAGCAACTTGGCTCTTAAATAACCTATAATGAAGGCTAGACTAATCCAGAACCCTTCCTGAGATACACCGTACTCTGCTTTGATAGTCTCAGCTAAAAGCTTGATCCTCTCTTGTAGTATGAGTGGAAAGTAGCAGAAGCAGCACAACCAGAACTGGGAGTGGACAGAAATATGGGTTCTGTCCTTCATTCAAGCTCTTCAAAATAGTCATTTTCAAACTGTTTTGTCTTTTTACTGCTCCAAGTGGTGAGTGAAAGGGAGAATTATTGAGCAAGAAGAATAGCTTTAGATGTTTACGGTATCAATGAATTAGTTTGTCAGAGATAACTAGTTTGTTAATTCCTGGGAAAAGTAACCCTATATCAGTCTCTTTTTTTAATGAATAATTAAGGATTTTCTTACTTGTTTATACCTCTTGAGTAAAATATCCTTGGAAATCATTTTAACAAGCAGCAGTGTAAGAACTGATATCTGCAGTTGCAGCCAAATTCTACAGAATGTAATACACTCGGAAAGGAAAAGAAGAGAATTAACTAGTGGGAAACCTGATACATTTTTAAGTTAGGCAATAGTTAGCTTAGGAAAATAGAAATGTCAGATAGGACTGGTCAGCAAATATTATCCCTTGTTATTACTGGTGCTGTATTCTATAAACTTTTTCATGCAGTTATTGAGGTAATCTTAAAAATAGTCTGTTATAACTCTTACTGATATGTTTCAAATCTAATTTTACTAATGGTTACTGGTATTACTCTAATTTCCAGATGAAATATGCTATTTACATGGTTTATAACCATCCGTTTTTCTGTCATCATCATTATTGTTTTAGCATAAGCAGCTCCTCTTCCTCCTTTATTTATCACATAGTTTTCACTCTTAGTGACTGTATTTTCTCATTTCTGGTAGACTAAATAAACCAAACTCTAATACACTGGACACTGTGTCAAGAAGCATAGCTTTCCAAGCTTCCTCTGAACAGAGCTTTAGTGTTCAAACAGGATAATGGCTACATCCCATAGAGATAAAACACTAGTCCGAGTAGTTAAATACTTATGTTTATGAGTAGTTTTTTTTTTTCCATCTTGACTATGGCTATTTCCATTTTTATAAATCTAATGTTGTACACCCTGTAACCATTTTGGTTTTCATTGATTGTTTTTGGCCACATTGATTATCCTCTCCAGTAATATTCAGGCCCTGCAATCTTCAGTAATGTTTGTTCTGTAAATGAATTGTAGTACACACATACAGTGAAAAAGCCTTTGCATGTTTCGATTACTTCAAATCAACTCATATGGTACACATGTTGTTCCAAAATATCTGCAGAGCTCCAGAATGATGGGTGCTTTAGAGGAAGGTTGAGAATAAGACTAGAGGACAAAATATATACCGAAATAGACACATGATTACTAGGCACAATTTATTCCTGCATTTAATTAACTTTATGAAACCTTACTAATCATCAGTTCCTTTCTCTTTCGTTCATTTTTTTTTAAACCTTCCTTCTACAATATGTCTTATCTTTTTGTTTGGGTATTTATTGAGTTGGATTTTTTCTTAGACTTACCTTGGCAGCCTGTCAGTACTGCAAAATCCTGAAATGCTTCTCCTCATAACACTACATTAGGTAAGGAAGCATTACGTGGTTTTTTTTTTTTTTTTTTTCATTAATAGAAGGGGTGGCCAAATCTCCAGGGGCCATAGGGTAGAGCCACCAAAATGTTCTAGATCCAAACTTGCAAAGTGTTTAGGTAGCAGAATAAAGTGCTGTTAAGATGGAACTGAGTTGCCTGTATTCAGGAGAACAGCTTGTAAAATTATTCTTAACTGCTTGTGTAATTCTGCTGCCTCCTGTCTATGTCATTTGTATTTCTCATCCCAGCTGCCTTGGAAATACTGTTTCAATGCTGTCCAGCTGCCCGCCTCCTCTTGTTCACAGACCTCGGAGGGCATAATTCCTCTGTGGTACTGTCATCAACAGAACATTATGCATAAGATGGGTACTGTGACCACACTCTGCTTCTCTGTTTTTAAAAGGCATCAGAGAGCTGGCAGCCTATGCCTAGAAGAGGATTTTGTGGTCTGAATCAGCATCCAGAAACACCTATGTCTCTGGTAACTTTTACTACCTGGTTTGGGCATCTCATCTCATGAACTGCAGTCTAGGAGCTTCTCTCTCACTCATTTAATGCTGAGTATGTCTAGCACTTGAATTAGCATTGAGAGGCCTCCTTCTGGATCAGGTCATGTGGGCATTTTAGCAGAATATAATGGGAAACCTTGCAGTGACTAAAACCTCTGTATCCCTGCATGCAAAGATGAGCAGTTTCTTATATGTCACCTTTATGTTTTCATGGTTGAAATCTAACATTGGTCCAGGACACGAAAAGTATGACTTGTGTCTAAAGTATAATTTTCAATTAATTACTAATGTTTAAATAAATAAAAACATCTTTGAGTTTCAGGATATAGGGAGTGAGGGGAGATGAGGTGATCTTTTTAAACTGTCATCAATTGTGCAAGGTGCCATGTTCCCCTTCAGCCGCTTCTAAGTGATTCTCTGGTGTAGAAGCTAAATGTATAGTGCACGTAAATATATAGGGAATGTACAGTGCATGTAGCATTTAGTGAATGTATAGCATCTATTTTCTATTATAAAAATGTTCAGATTGTTTTATGAAAGAGAAAAACTACTGCAATAGCAACAGGCCTTCCAGTAATTGGGGATAAGAAAAGTAGGTTAGCAACTGTTTTTAAAGGAATAGAGAACAGGCCTTAGAAAAGCAAACAAACAAGTTAATGTAATGTTTCCAATTCTATTATTGTTAGTAGTATGAGTGTCACAGTACTCGATATTTTTCACTTATGGTCCCAGGTGCTGTCATGAAAATAACTGTGTGAGAATCTCAGATTATCCTATTTTAAAAATAAATATTTGTAATGTTAGGTGATTGCATCTCTGGATTTTGAGGACAGGTAACCTTTCAGAAAAAATCTTAAGATTTTTAACCTCTGTTTTGGATGGTATTTTAAAAATCTTTGCTATTGACAATACTGGAAGAATAAGGAAAAAATAATTACGCCTTATTTTCAGTATTCTCATTACTAAAACTCTTGTTTTCATAAAATTACTGATTGAATGAATATAGTACTAGAGTACAGAAAATTTTATAGTCACTTTGCAGTGTGCATCCGTACCTGGTGATATTTGTTGATGAAGTGTCAGTACTGACATTCTCTTCTACATTTTAAAAGCCCTCCTTAGACTGACAAAGATCATAAAAAGCCTAAAATCCTGAGTTTTCTCTCTTGTGGCACTTTTGTGATGCTTATGTAAGTGTTTTAGCATGGGAAGTAACTCTGAATGTCTCTCCTTTTTTTGTCACAAGTAGGTGTCTGCAAAAACTCATGGGAATCTGAAGGGAAAAAGGAGTGATAGGCTTAAATACAATAGTAACTAATAAACTCATCCCATTTTAGACTTAAAGAATATATCTCTGGCTTTTTCTTGAAATAAATGGCAGTCTTTATGCTCACCCCTCAGCAGTAATGGGCATATGAACTGCCAGCCTTAGGGTGTTCTTTGCTCTGCTTAAAGTCTGGGGAAGCTTCCTCCCCCGTCAGTCTAGCTCTTTCCAGCTTGGCTTATTCTGAGTCTGCACAGGAGACCAGGATTTAGCTTTGATATTGCTGAAAAACTTGTATCGGGTTAAGATAGTGGACACCTGGCTGTATTCCCTTAGTGCAATGGCTATGGCTGTATTCCTAAGCATTCTGTCTGTGCTAGCCTACTTTGACACCTTTGGATAGCTGGAAGGGCTTTTTAACATCATACAAATTAATCCAGCCTGGGGCTGGATTAGTAGTAGTAATGGACAGCGTAGAAGGGTTTTCAGGCACATAGCCATCTATACCTTGACAGGTTTGCTGCACTTCCAATAGTTTATTAAATCTTTGAAAAACTTTAAAAAAAACTGTCAAGATGTTTCATCATTTTTTTCTTCTTATGCCATTTTTAGTAAATTTATTGCACATGAAAAAAGACATCTCTAAGCATATTGCAGGAGCACTAGGGCAAGCTTCCTTGCTCTTCTGCCAACATGTTTCTGTTGTGCCCTGGAGGTAGCACCTGGATTGAGAGGGTAGTTCTGTTCTTCATTTCCTTGGCCGCTCGACTGACAGTATTAACCAGCACTCTAACTAATGATGACAGGAGTGGAATTTTTTTATTATGTAGAGACATTTTGTTTCACAACTTTTTTGTATTAACAGTTGTTTATAATATTACTTAGCATCATGCAACTGTTTTCTTAGCAATCCATCACATGCATGTTCTGCTTTATGATTATAGGGCTGCTTGTAAGTGCAAGGCTGCTAGCAGACGGATTGTAATATTGTGTATTTTAGATAAAAAGGCATTGGAGTGTTTGGAAACAAAAAAATAATCTGAAAAATTATACACGGGGGGAAAAGAGGAACATCAGCTGAGTTTACTGTACTGTTTCTAACAACATTGCTTTTCACTTCTGAACAGTGACTAGCTACTGATCATGATCTCTTTTCTTATGTATTTATGGGTATTTTGCTAACAGAACTAGAGCTGCTGCTACTTGTGAAGCATTATTAAGTTTGTTAACTTCATAACCTTGGAACAAGTCCAGGGCCTGATGTTGTTTCAAGGGACAAGATATGAGCTTCTTATTTGGCTTTTATTGTCTCTACTCAGACACAGGCCTGAAAAATAGAATGATGGTAACAGGTTGCAATACTTTATCCATAGCAATTCTTCTATTTTAGTTAGAAATAAAACAGAATTCCTCATGGCCAGTTTCTCTTGAGGAATCTGGAACTTTATCCATGTCCCTCAGCAAAATCAAAGGTATTTTGGCTATTAACAATCTTTGGCTGTTAGACATATTAATGAGGTTTTTAGTATCCAAATCAACTGACTGTTTTCATTCATCTAGACATTTATTACTATCTTTTGGTAAAGAAGTGCAGGACAGATAATTAAGTACCTTTGTTAAAAGAGTGAAAATCTAGAGCTGTTGTAAAATACTTTATACAGAATGCTGGAAGTGTAGAGAGGAGTGGGATGGAAAAACATAGTTAATGTTTTTATGTAACTTTTGCCATGTACACGTAAAGAAGGCAGCACAAACTTTCCCCCAATGTCTGCATAATGCCTGGAGGCTGGGAAGCATAAGAAGGGAAATAAATGAAGGGAGAAGGAAGAATGCAAATTGGCTACAAGGCAAGCTGGTGGTTCATGATTCTTGCCCTGACTTTGATCTAGTCATATTAATGAGCACATTTGCAAAGCTGAGAGGAGTTCTCTGGATTCAAGACAAATTCAGCTGATGTTGCATATGCAGGTGTGCATGGGAAGGAATGTCAAAAGAAGTCTTCCAGAATGTATGCATTCTTCCAAAATCTGTTCATCATTTCAGTTTAATAACTTACATCACTGTGACTGTACATCACTTCAGGAGATGAAAGATCAGATGTTACTAAAAGTAGTCTTGAAATGTGCTGCTCAAACTGAAGGGGAGGAGAAGTTCCTGGATATGAAGTACTGTGGGACAAACAAATTTGCTCAAAAGAAGCAAAACAAAGTGGCTGCAAGTAAAATTAGGTTACAGTCTTTCACGTGAGTCATCCCAGCAGCAGAAGAGTGCTTGTTTGTTGGTGGAAGTAACTGGAATTACCAACAAATTCCAATTAAAGAAAAGTAGCAGCTTCTTTGACATGTATAATCCTAAGGATGCTTCTTGGAAAACCTCCCTGTGACTTTAGCATAAATATTGCTGCTTATCCTCTTGTAATGTAACATTTATGATTACAGTTAATAAGGTTGTTGTGAGCAGCTAGCATCGTCGTGATTCCTACAAGAATTTTGATTCCATTGTGTGGTTTAAGGATGAGGTGTATTACATATACAAGACTCATTAGCTGCTGTAGTTTTCCCTTTATCTAAAGACAGTCTTATGCAAATCTGTTCCTTAAGTTGCTAGACACTGGTGACTAATATTATGTGTAGACCCTTGTCAGAATGTCATATGAAATGTATCTCTCATTCTATCCCCCTGAAGTCTGCAGAAACTCATTTCAGAGAATCACAGAATAGTCGGTGTGGGAAAGGAGACACTCTGGTGCAACCTCCTTACTCAGAGTCAGCTAGAGCAGGTTGCTCAGGACCGTGTCCAGCTGGGTTTTGAACACCTCCAAGGATGGAGACTCCACAGCCTCTCTGGGCAACCCATGCCAGTCTTCAACCACCCTCACAGTGAAAAAATGTTTTCTTATCTTCAGACAATTTCCTGTGTTTTGGTTTGTGCCCATTGCCTCTTGTCCTGTCACTAGGCATCACTGAGAACAGCCTGGCTCTGTCTTCTTTGCACCTTCCCATCAGATACTTATACACATCGATAGGATCCTCGCCAAGCCTCCTCTTCTCCAGACTAAGCAGCCCCAGCTCCCTCAGCCTGGCAGTGCTGGCAGTGCTCTTAATGCAGACCAGAAGTTGCCCTTCTCTGCCCAAAGAGCACATTGCTGACTTGTGTGCACCTTGTTGTCCACCAGGTCCCTCATGTCCTTCTCTGCAAAGCTGCTTTCCAGCTGGTCGTCCCCCAGCCTGGTGCCTGGTGTTATTCCTGCCCGGGTGCAGGACCTGGCATTTCCCTTTGGTGAGCTTCATGAGGTTTCTCTCTGCTCATCTCTCCAGCCTGTTGAGGTCCCCCAGACTGGCAGCACAGCCATCTGGTGTATCAGACACTCCTCCCAGTTTTGAATCATCTGCAAACTTGCTGAGGGGGCATTTGGTCCCATCATCCAGGTCATTAATGAAGATGCTGCACAGCACTGGACCCAGTGTCAACAGCTGGGGAAACCACTAGTGGCTGGCTGCCAGCTGGACTTCATGCCCTTGATTACAACCCAATGAGCCTGGCAGATCAGTAGGTTTCCCCTCCACCTTGCTGTCCATTTATCTAGCCTGTACTTGATCAGTTTGTTATGGTGATGATGTTATAGGTGAAGGAGGATGCCAAAAGCCTTAGCAAAGTCAAGATGAACAATATCCACTGCTCTCCCCTCCTCCACTAAGACAATCATCTCATCTTATTGTAGCAGGCTATCTGAAATGGTTAAATGGATCTGCTTTTGACATGCATTTTGAGGAAGCAAGTAGGACTCTGCATGTATGTGAGATGGCCAGGAGAAACTGAGAGAACTTAGTTTTCATGTGGAATGTAAGATTTTGGCATAAGACTGGAATAGGAATCTGTGCAAAAGCTTATCTGATTCAAGCAGAGGCGTAGGTGTAAGGTATCTGTATATGCATCTATATACTTGACATAGGAAGAAGAAAACGGGAGTGAGGTTGTGCAGGAATGGAATTTTCTGATGTTTGCTTGGGTTTTCTTGTTTATACAAATTAGTGTAATTAATATTGAATCAATGAAAATTTTTATGCCAAAAAAGAGTCATTGTCAAAATTTCCTACTTACAATCCAATATCTAAAAGCAAACAAGGCACAAATCCCACAAAAACAACTGTTTTCAGATATGATATGATTCAGATATGATATGAAACAGCTATGATTTTCTCAGCCCATTCTCCACCATCTACAAGACAAGACAGATTTTACAAATAAATCTGATGTGATCATCTAGTCATCCTAAGGTGATTATAATACAAAAACAGAGAAAAGATGTGTGCATGTGAAATACCAGCTGTGGAAGTAATTCTAATACTGCTATTTCTTAGCTTTCAGGTACTTTAACTTGAAATAATACTAACATTTTTAATACAAATCTTTTTTTATTCGTACATATATAACATTAACATGGCTGCTTTTACTTTTTAAAAGACTGCCTTTGCAAACCCTATGTCTTTTGTTAGCTGATACTTGTATTATTACTATCTCATTATGGGATGTCTTGTACCCTTCTCTTAAATATTTATTATTAGTCAGAACAGCAGATTAGATGGAGAGGTAAATTAACATATTTTATCAGGCTGCTTGTAATTTTTTCCAGAAGTATATATTTTAGACAAATTTGGTTATATTCTTCTTTATGCACCAAAATAAAAGAAATTTATCTGATGAGCAGCATCTATATATTTGCCACCTGAAATAGGGTTCTCATAGTAGGCAAGTGGATGGGAAGAATTGTTGAATTTCATGGTGTTAAACATCATATTTCATAAATTTGCTTTCTGTGTTTTTTCATTGATCCTTTCATAAGAACAAATTTGAGTGGAACAAGGTGCACAAATGTGAATTAACCTGTAGTCTCACATTACAGAACGTTTGCTAGCTGTTCTGTCACATAGAGATATCCAAATGAATACCTATGACGAATGACTTCACATTCAATAAAATATTTATTTCCTCAAAATACAGCAAATTGAATAACTGATCTTATGTTGAACTTTTTTATATACACCTAAATTGTGCAGAAAGCTAAACGTCTTAGTTGTACCTTCCTATGTATTTAATTTAGATTTCACAGTCCTACAAGCAGACTATTAGGAAAACATTTATTATCAGCTAAGTGACAGAGATATGAACTGCATTACTGCACAACTTTAAACCCACAATATATGGCTTTAATTATGAAGAGGCATTTAAAATGCAATCATTATCTTTATGAAATTGAAATGGACCTCTTATTTGAATAGAGCACTTAATAAGTGACTGAAGCTTACAATCGTACAATGAGACAATGTTAAACCTAATTTCTCTTTCACAATGGGTAGGAACTGTTGGAAAAAGGTGGCTACTAGATATTTCTCCTGTGATGTTCCTTTTAGTTGCTCTTATCAATAGGAAATGGTATGACATACTTTGCACTCAACAATGCCTACAGAAGTATGGAAATGCTTCAGATATTGACCGATCACTTATGATCTACATAGTGATACAGAATCATTTGGAAACAAGCTTAAAGAAGATCAGTAGTTTTTTCTGAACAAAAGGGTTAGAAAGCATAGATAGGTGAACTGTAACACAGTCTCTTTGGGATAATCAGGCAGGACCATGCACTAGCAAAAAGCTAGGGCTTGAGCCTTGAAATATATCTTCCAGACTCAGTGACAGAGGGGGAAAACAGTATGGAAACAATAATTTCAGCCCTGCTACCACTCAAATAAATAGCAGAACTAGTATTTACATTTGCTGTGTTTTGGTCCCTAGAGCTTTCCTTGCTCATAACGCCACCTGCTAGCAGATCTGTGAATTGTACCAGGTGTGGGCAGGTGGTTGTCCAGAGGACTTTTTTTTTTTTTTAGTGTTAGCAAGAAGAATCACCAAGGCAGACACAACCACATGTGGGGGGGAAAAAAGAAAAAAAAAAAAAAAAAGAGAGAGAGAGAGAGAGACATTATATTTAACTATGTGAATCTGTGGATTAATATAGAATTACCCAAGACTGGCTGTGAAGCTGTTGAGGTACTGATGCAGGGGGCATTATGGTTATGTTTGGGCTTCATGTACATGATTTATGGAACACGACTACAACTCTGGACCTGCAGAGGGTCTTGGAGAGAAAATCAAAAAAGCATTATTCCAGATTTACTAAGCAACGCAGGGTATCTGTCCTAAGAGCAAAATGGGTACAGTCAACTTAGTTCTTTCCAGCTTGGTTGGTCTCACATCTATTAATTAAATCTGTTTTATATGTGTAACATATAAACATACCTGCAGTATTTTCTCAACATACCCTTTTCTTCACTTTTGTTGCTAAAATATTAAAACAATAAGATTGCCAGGCTGATGAAACAAAGGCTGTTTGAATGAATCTACTTTCAGAAAGAGGTGGAGAACAAATTGCAATAATCTCTTCTTATATAAAAATCATCAGACTTAAAAACTCTGAGCACAGTGACTTTTCTCTTTAAAAAGATGCTAATTACTAATGTACATCTTTCCAAACAGATAATTATTCTTCTGAGTAATTTATATTGTATTTTCAGCATGAAAAAGCTCACAAAGCTGAGTGATGATATAGTGTTTCTTGTTGTGTCATAAAAATATTGCTGTTATCAGTCTTTACCTTGGCAGCTGTTGAGTTTAAATGCTTACCTAGGAAATGCATGAATAATATCTGTGTTAGGAAAGACTGACACCCATCATAATCTGTGTTTCTTTTGGTATAAATATTATTGAGTTATAAATTAACTAATTTGACTACTTTAATAACTTGCATTAAATGGAACTTCATTTTGGTGAAATAGGATGGGTTTTGTGGGTGCAAAGTCTGGCAGAATCTAGTCAGCTTAGTGCCCCAAGTCAGTCCTGTCTCATAGAAAGTCTACAAGAATTCCTCCTCCTTGAAAGAAAGAGTCCCATCTACACAAAATGCCTTCCTGACTTTTCTTACAAGCTAATACTCAAGGAAAATGTCTCCATATCAAACAAATTCCTTCTGTTTCTAAGGGCACTGATGGAGAGCAGAAAATCAGCCTTCTGTTCCTGATTGTGCTGCTGCTCTATTGCCACTCTGTTTGTATCTCACATGCAAAGTAGCTTAGTTCAGGAGCACACCAGCACAGTTTCCAAGCACTTTTATGTCCTTTTGGATTCCCACTGAAAGTATCTGTATTCAGTTAAATTCAGCTGAATTTCAAGTGCATACAATGACTTTACTTGGCCAAGTCCCAGAAGCAGGCTTTCTTCAGTCCATTCCAAAACAAAAAATATGAGAAGTAACTTCACCCATTCAGGTCATCTCAACAAAAGACTGAGAGTTTCTAAAGCTTCTCATCCAGTTTAAAATTTCAGGAGTTTTCGTCCTCCTTCAGACAAAAAGAAAGCTCCATTTGGATTTTAAGGATGTTTCACCTGGAATGAAATCTTTCAACTCCTTAGCCAATCAGATTTATGAGCATCAGTGGGTGTACAATAACTCCCCACCTTACTATTTTTCCATTCACAGGTTAATATAATTTTAAGCTATAATTACTTGTATCCTATTGTTATGATCTCTCAATAGAAGTTAGGAAATCCCATAATGCTTCTTCTAGATGTGCCTCACACATTTGCGAGAAACTTAGATTGTGCAATGTTCTTAGGTTGTGTGGTATATCTTTGCCATTGAGAGCATAGGATAGCTCATAAACAGAAAGTTAGTGATCAGTATACCAGAGTTTGTGGGTTTTTTTTATTCTTATGCAATGTGGTTTGAAGTTAAAGTTCCATCAACCCTTAATGTAGCTCTTCCACAATTTTTAAATGTGCATCTTTTCCATGTGGATGTGGGAAGAAATGCTGCTTCTTGGATACATATAACAGTTGGGAAGGTGCATTAAAACTCCCTGAAATATATTTCTGCAGCTCCTATTTCTTTTGAAATATTTCTATCTGATGTAAGAATATATAATGTTTATAGAAGAACATTATCTCGCACTTAGCATGTGCTTATCTCTCCCAAGAATTGCTCTTGCATGTTTCTGTTAAATACTTTAGTAATCACTTGCTTTAAATCCTATATGTTTTGAACAACATTGTGAATATTTGCTTTCATTAGTGGATAGAAGCTAATTTTAGAGATTTATTTTATTGCTGGTTGAAAAAAATATTAATTTTGTATTCATTTTGTGTGTGCATTTGTGTGCATGCACATGTGCGAGTGTGTGCTTCTTGAAGGTTTGTTTTTAATTTGCTTACTCCATAGTGATAAAACGCATAAATATTAATTGATCCATACTTGAAAAAACAGATGTGCTAACCAAGATAGACATGTATTTCATTGGATTTTTTTATTTTTTTTTGTTTCTCTCACTTGTGAGAAAGATTCATGGAATACCCCTGTTTGGCTATGGCCTTAATTATGAAAACTTTTGTTGTAGTAAAAATGATTATAAGACACAGTGTGGAAACACAAAATAAAATTTCTGTATTAATCTTCTTTTTTCTTTATTCTGAGACTTATAATTCACTCTCAGCTTTCTGTCTGCCAATTTGCTTGGCTACAATGAAGCATAATTAGATCAAGTAGGGCATAAAGGTATACATGCACAAAACAATGCCATCTATACAAAACACAAAACTGAAGGCCAGATTGTATTTCTCCCTCCCCCCTGGCCCCATGGGGAAAGAAAAGGAATAGTGAATCTTCCTCAATGGTCACAAACACAGGTTAAAAACAAACCCAAAACCTAATAGTTTAGCTTCAGAGATTATTCATTCCTAATGAAATATTGACATAGAATTTTATTTTGCAAAGGTTTGGTTTATTACAAATTGTTGCTGTTTATTGATTCTTGACATCTTCATGTGTTTATATAGCACTTTATAAATCATTTGGGAAGAGACAAATATTTAAATTATTGACTAATTTCAACAGAATTAAATTTATAGGCTAGTATGGTAACTAATTTGTTAGTAAAATATACATTAAAAAATCTGTAATAATGAAAATGCATTTTTCAAATGTTAGGTACAAATAGTACAAGTGTTTCTTTCAATTAATACTGCCCAGGGTTTTTTTTGTTTTTTTTTTTTTCTTTTTCAGTCTCATGTCTCTGGTTTGAGTTTGGTTCAGAGTCCATAGTTTTATTAAATGAGAGAAATTTTATTTTCATTTTTTGGCTTTTCCTGCTCATTGATTATGTTGAAACTCATTTTGAAGCAAAAAGGAATGCTTGCTGGAAACTTGTATTAAAAAAAAAAAAGTGCAGGTTTCTACATGTACTATTCCGGCATGTATTATACAGATGGTTTTGAACATGTCCTTACATTCTTCTCATGAGCTGATTTAGGGTTTGTGCTGAATAGGCATCTTTTGGTGTTTCAGCTAAATACAATTGAACCTTTACCAAAAGACAAAGTGCTGCATGCAGAGTTTGCATACAGTACAGCGGTTTATACAAACTGGCTTTATAAAGATTGATCTGATAGGAGTAAAGGAAGATATGACTCAACTTTCATTCCATCTCAGACAGTAAGAAATGTGGAAAGTTTAATGCCGAGCTGTGAAAAGATTCAGTAAGTCACCACAAATCACTGCTACTAAGCCCAAACTGGGTAATTTACACAGCACTTTGTGATCTTCAAACAGTCTGCAGTGCGCAATTATTCATGCCACGACATGGGGCCACAGCGCCCAGGCTGCCTGTTTGTTCTGAGGCTGAAGCAGAGGTGTTTGAAAACTGCGAGAGACGACCAAAGGCCCAGAGATCACGGCTAATGTGACACCCCCAGGCCTAATCTTCTTAGAGTGCTGGGATAAAATAAGTATCCATTACAAAATCAGCCTTCATCCTGCCCCCTTCTGTGCTCTGCCACTCTGATAGCCAACACAGAGACAATTGCATGATTCTGGGTTTAATCAGGTATTAGGAGCTAATGCAGTACAAGAAGAGGCTAATCTCCATATTTACTCCATCTGTACTTATGGACCTAACTTGCCTGCCCCTGGTAGATCAAAAGGAATTGGCAAAAATCAGATTAGAGCTGAAGAAAGGCAAGAGAGGTCCAAGGAGTGTAAGAGGCAAAATTCTCCCTTCTTTCCTCAATTGTGTATATGTGTATTAAAGCCATGTGGCCTAATCCCATGGAAACACTTTCCATTGTATTTCTTTTTCTTCTCCTCCCCACCCCCACCCTCTGGCCTTATCTTTAAAAATGGAAATTTCCATTGCAGTTAAAATTATTGATAAGCATACCATGTTGTTTCTAAGGATTAACACTTACACAATTAAATCTGCTCCTTTTTTTAATATGGATTTTGTTAAACTCAATTTATTATGGCATTTATTTCTGACTGACACGTGTATACAGCTGTATTCTGCATCCAGTTTGACATCTGCTGAAAAACCCATAGCTAGACAGAACTCATTCATTCCAGGTCTTTGTAAGTGCTCTTTGTAAGTGCTACATGGGCAATGTATTCTTCTGTGGCCTTAAATTAAAATGACTGCGATAAAAGAAAAAAAAAGGAAGAAAGTGCCTGTGAAACCAACTGCTTTCCTTTCAGTTACTCACAAGTAGCTGGTTACCTTCTTCTTGTATCTTCTTATCACCTACAGTATCTTGGCATGTCTTTTCCGAAGCTTTTTCTACAAGCAGATACTTACGATTCCAGAAACGTGGACAGATGGGTAAGGAAAAGAGAGCAAAGGAAATTCACACACTCACCACTGTTGGCAGTCACCTGCTGTTTGTAAACAGTGACATGTGGCCACCAATAATGACCTTCAAGTGAGAAGAGGCATGCACTACACCAACTTTAATGCTGTGGCCACCTTGGGTTGGTAATGCCTTAATGATGAACAAGTTTTATGGAGCTGGGATGCATTCCTAGGCAAGTGTGGAAGAAGTCTGTACTGAAAAGAGAGTTCAGAAAAGCTGAGGACATTTCAAAGGATGCACTGTCCTCCCTTTTGGAAAGCTGACAGATTCACTATTTTTTTTTGACTCCTCACAAACCCCAAGTGGTGCCAGAAGAGCGCTGTGTTGCTGCTGATTTTTGGCAATGGAGCTCACCTCATTAGAGTGGATTAAGTCATGATGCTGAGAAGGATAAAAGGTGAAAAGCAAAAGCAGTGGATGGCGAACACAGAAAGCTCAGAGTGTCATTTGTATGCTGACGCTATTATTGACTAGAGCCCATGTGGTTCACACTTTTCAATTACCGTCTGCTAGAAAGGTGGACCATAATTGCAAAGGCTGATGCCAGTGCACCAAATGTCAAGGGAGCCTCCCTAACCCTCATCACCTTTTCTTGATGCTTGACTTGAGGATGTTCAAAGGCAAAAAGCCACAGCCTGCAGATCTCCCTGAGGAAGAAAAAGATGCTATTTTTTTTTTAAAAAGAAAGATAAGACAAAACCCCAACAACCCAAACCCCCTCATTTAGAAACCTAGAGTTAAATTCATTATCCTATGACCTTATCCTGTACCCTCTGCATTGCTAGGACTTCCACCATCAACAGTGAGAATTTTACAGTGAAGAGCCATAGCAGAATTAGGCTTTTAGTCTTATTGTGCTGAAGTAGCCCAAATGCTGAACAGCACAAACCTGGTATTAGTGCTGACACTAATCACCAAAGATGCTCTTTCACAAGCTTTTTAGAAGATTGAAAAAGAGCAATCTTAGTTTACTTCTAAACTCCACTAGTGACTATGACTGACAGTACACTGTAACTCTTACCGAGACTCATCATTTAAGCTGGTATTGTGTCATCCCTGCAAGTTCTGAAACCATCTATGTGCTATTACCCAAGTTTATTTAAAACCTCAAACACACTTTGTTTTATTTATTTCCTTTATTTCATTACACTATTATTACGTTATACTATTCTATACTATTATATGTAGTATTTCATTAAAAAATGCAAGTAAAGTAGATACTAAATATAAGCAATGTTGAAATAAGATTTGACTCAAACTTTCTCAGAAAACTCAGAGCAGATCCCCAACAAATCAGAATTTTTTTATATGATTAACTATCTCATTATGGAATTTTACCAACTGATAGCATCTTGTTTGGCTATTTGAAACATTATTTTGATAAATACATTTCTTATCAGCAGATAAATGGTCATAGGTTATGTATACTCTATTAGAAAATGTACATAACATTTTTAAGATCAATTTTTACTAGGAGTTACAGGCTCTGTTTTAAAAAAATCTTTTCGGTGCTTAGGAGATACTATCCTGTCATTTCAAATTCAAAATACAAGTCTATATTATTATATTTTTTTATTTTAGATGAACTTTGTTTCAGAAAGAACTTTTTTTTTTTTTTTTTTTTTTTTTTGGTCAGTTACTGCAAGAACTGGGCTAAGTCCTTGAATCAGGCTAGTCAGAGGAGTACTGAAGAGTTTACCATGTTAGTTATCATCACTGGCTTTGAAAAACTGGGATACAAGAACTTTGTAATGGAAGAAAACATATTTTTGTCTTCTTATCAATTCTTCTCCACAAGCACACCACCTTGGTGATTGTCAGATTGATTCAGTACTTCTCTTTGCCATTAAGTCTTTTTTTAAAAAAAATCATTAAGAAAATTCTATTGGAGTAGTAGTTTAGTTGATCAAGTCTCAAATTTACATCTCTTAGATCCTGATTTCAGAGCCCAGAGACATCAGTTCAGTCTTTTCTGCCTGAGAGAGGGATATCAGCCTTGGTTCAGATCTTACCTGCTAAAGTTTTAAGTAGTTATAACTGTGCAGATTTGTTGAATTGGAATTAGCTCTAAATTGCACTGAAATCTTTGTCAAGTTCTAGGACCTGCCTGAAGTTTGGTGCATTTGTTGTTTGTGAAATAGAGATAGTTCATGATATGCTCTAAGAGTATAAATTTGTCACTGTCTGAAAGGACAGAAAGCAAAAATGTTCCCACCAACCTTCATGAGAGCTTTGTTCCTGGCTCCTTTGTCAAAAATGTCTTTATTTCTTGGTTTTAAAGCAAGTTTGGCTTTGTTAGAATGAAGAGGCTTTACCTGTGATTGGTATTGGTGCCTGTTGCTGGTATGCAACTTTGCAACACTGCATTGCATATGTGCTGTAGCATGTATGTAAGTGCACAAATTCTTTTACTCTATTATTTTATCAAGAGTTTTCTTAGCTTCTTTAATTAATTTTGAAGACTCTCATTTTACAGTGATATAGATTGTCAATATTTTATCTTAATTTTCAAATAGTAAAAATATTTTTAACTGTAAAACTTCTCCAAAGGACTTTCTGTAAGTCACACTGCATTGTCCAAAATTTTTGCAGCTTTATTTTATCTTTTCCTATTTCTTAGAACTTAATTGCTCAATATTTAGGTGAAACAAGAGGATTCTAGAGTCAAATTGACTTGCCTGACTTTCTCAAATTTTGACTCCTTATATCCAGTCAATTCACGTAAAGCTTGACTTCTACATTTTTCTCTCTGACGGACAGATCTGATCCTCCACTCACCTCTCCTTGCTCCTCTACTATGATATCTTTGTAAAGAACTTATGAATAGGAAACCATTATAATTCTCTCATTCATAAACAAGTGGTGAGCCAATGACTTATCAAATGCAGCAGGGTGGTATAATTTCAGAATATAGGTGCTTTGCATTCAGCAGTGTTGATGATGTAGTCTGCATACACAGATAGGCTAAGGGTTTTGAATCAACTTTCAGAGAAGAAAAGTTGTCAGCAAGATGAAGGAAAAACACATGAGAAATTTTATTGGTGTTCTCCCTTGGAGATTTACTGAAGTATGTTAAAAACATGTGTAAGTTGCATCAACATTGTAACTTGGAATCCAGACAAAAGAGAGGGAAACTGACCTGTGTCCTACTCTATTTTTAACTCTTAAGCAGTGAGTGCAACAGCTCTGTGCTCTGAGAAGTTTCCCTGAGGGACAGTCAGGTGGGAACATTTAAAACTTCCTTCCCTCAGTATGCTGGGAAAGTGTTCAAAGCTCTGAGCTTTGGCCTCAAAATGTTATCTGGAAACTCCAGGAAGAAAAATGAATTTGGATATCAGCTTAGAATCTGAGTGCTCTGCTGAAGATAAAGTAGTGGCACAGCTTATATATTATGGTTTCAGTGTATGTGTTGAAAACCTATGATTTCTGTCTCATTACCATCTTTGAAGGCTATCCTAGCTCAGGCCACCATCAGATAAATGCATTTCAACTTCAGTGTTAGATTTTTTTTCCTGATAAGAAAGCCAAGCAAATAATTTCCAGAAAACAATAAATTGCAAACATATATTTATTTATTTATTAAGCAAGAACCTTTATTACTAAAAAATTGTATCAGAATAATTTTGGTGATTAAATCTTAGCTTATGTGTGACATTAAACCTAATTTTGCTCTGAATTAAAATTGGTTGAACATACATATTTTATATATATGCTCCTTGAATAGGTGAGTTTAATTCCTGGATTACCATGTCAGTATTTTCATACACAGATTCAAAAAATCCTCCTTACTTTGTCTGGAAAACTGTGATTTCTGTAAGTATTCCCACCAATGAATTACATATGGCATATGCAAAATGGCAAAAGGTCAGCTATAGCAAATTCACCAAATGCAAATTCAATTGTTTTTTTTTCAAAAAAAATACTTTTTAGAACTTTCTGAGGCACTGTACTTGCTCAGCTTTGCAAAATTACCTCAGCAGCTAAACTAGTGGTTTGATCACTCACTCTTGTTCTGTAAGTTCCAGACTTTGACATTTAGGTGATATGAAATTTGACCCTAAATCCAAGTTTAGATATCAAATGCTTTTGACTATCAGAGACTTGGGGCAAATTCAAGAGCTACTGACTTCCAAGAGGTGAATACATATTTTCAGAATTTGTAAATTCTGACAGAAATTGTAAAAGTCTGGCAGTGTTCAGATGTCATATGGATTTGTGTCCCACTATAACCTTGCAAAATGCTATGTTGTTGTGCTTCAACTAAAGGAACTTTTCCTCTGCACAGCTTTATAGGTAAAACAGTTATGATGAACTTTAAAAAAAAAAGTGAACTGAATAGGGAAGAAAGTGATAGGTTTGCTTGGAAATCTAATACATTTCCATTAGATTGTCCTAAGGGTGAAAAATGAAATGATGGTTGCCCTTGTAACTGCTATTTGTTAAAGTTAACTGGTAGAAGGTGTATTAAGAAGAGTCTTCATTTCAATTCAGATCCATGCTTTGGTTCAAAAAGTCATTAAAGAGTTTGTTTTCTTTTCAGTTCTTAATGACTTCATCATTAGTGCTGAAAAATAATCAAATTTCACCCTCCTTTTTCTCAAGTTCCAGTTTAGCACTTTTGAATAATTAAAGATTCTTTTGCTTTGAGATAGCTGTACTGATACTGTGTGGACATGGAAAGGACAGTTTTCAAAGGAAGGTCACTGACTGTAGAAAGGTTTACTATTCCATGTATTTGCCCCTAATATTTTTCTCCTTTAGTTACTAGCAGCAGTGTCATATTAGATGACTTCCCCCTTTAAACTGTTAAGTGGTGCTAGTTCAGTTTTAGCGGTAAGTCGCCAGCATACTCAGGGGAGAAGTGCTATCTCCTATGGCCCTGAAAATTGATATTGAACATGGAAGGAAAAATCTCACAAGTGGATAGCAATTAGCTAAAAAGGATTTGCGACTCCATGATTCATCACACTAGGGGATCAAAGTCATTTACAGAGAGTGTGTCTACAGTCCCTGCCTGCTGCTCTGAAGATATACCTCTGTTTATCTCTCACACTGTGGTGTGACATTTCCTTTTTTAAGAGCCCATTTTCTTAGAAACATAGCAGTGGGCTGCTGCAGCATGGGCAGGCTTTGATTCTCCGCTGACTGCCTAAATGACACGATGGCTCTAATGGCACAGCTTTAGCATGAGCTCACAATGGGAATTGGACTTATTATTTACATAAATGGACTAACAGGTCAGGTCTGTTACTCACTTGTAAAAACCAGGACAAGTTCTTCCTGTGGCAAGTGGTAGAAGACAAGCCTGTTATTTTGGAGTTTTGCGGACCTTTTGTAATTTTTCCACTAAAAGCACTAACTTTAAAAATTAAATATCCCTTTCTGTACATGTTTTTAGAACCATCTCACAATGAAATCCTTTAGAATTCTGTAAAAGGATTAAAAGAAACCTACTGCAATAGCAAAGACTTTCTTTGTTGAAAAATTTAAGATTTTTTTAAGAGAGATGAATTATACTCCTCTGTCTTTTCCAAAATTCACTTTAACAGTTTGAAAAACAGTCTCCTTTGTCAAAATGTAACTTTGCTTTTCTAATAGTGTCATAGGAAAGAAAAAAACCACCAAATTTTGTCAGCTTCTAAGGGTCCCTTTTATCTCAGAAGCAGCAACTGGGCTTGTGCCTCAGAACCACAACCTGGAATCATGAAAATTTCTGTATAATTTCTAAAAATGTTTTGTACTTTAACACTGGAAAAACTGAGCTCCTCTGTGGAAGGTAAAATTAAATTCACTGAGTGATAATGTTGTTATAGGTTTTTTTAGAATTTTAAAAGCAAAAGCCAGATTTTTGGTAGTCTTGCCTCAGTTGCCAGCTCACTCCCATGACGGTGAATACTAAATATGTATTAAAAGGTCACAATGGTGTGGTAGTGTTTATTTTTACATGCTAAGTTCTAATTAACACTAATTGCTATTCTGTGACTCCAGCCATAGAAACAATGACAAAACACTATTTATTATGGCCTGGATATGCAGCAGGCCTAGAGAGTCCTTTGGTAGACTGTTGACCCATTTCTGTCCATGTGGTTGGCTCTAGCCATAGGAAAGTACAGGACCTATATAGGAGGGTGTAATTTTTTTTTGCTTGTACCTCAACTAGTTCAGTAACCAAAATCAAGTGCATATGTGAACAAGGCACCATCTATATGCTCCCATTGGGGATCTCAAAGTGGAAGTCTGGCATTGCAGGATCTATAGGACCCCACTTGCTTTTTCAAAGTTCAAAATCTCCCTGCTTCTCCAGAGGACTGAGCCTCAGACATCCTGAGCAGTGGAGCATGCTCTCTAGTTGTTACACTGCCCATAAACTCATAAACCTGACATTACTTTTTTCCCCTCCTGATGCCATCAAGGAAGTGAAAAACTCTTTCTGGCCTAGGACAATTTTTTGGTTCTTTCTAGGAAAGCACCTTTTTGCCATTTTGCCTCATCCCCAGGTGAGTCATGCCAAAGAGCACTTATCTTCCCCCTTTCGCCCCATCAGCCTTCCTCTGCAATTATTCCCTTTTCTTGCCTGCCCCTCACATCCTCCCTGACTAGACCAGCCCAAATGTTCCCCAGTTACCAAGTGTGGACATTATCATTCCTTCACATTTTCTGTTCATGGAGCTGGCTTCCTAATGATGAGCTTTCTTTCTGAATGTTTTTTCTTTTTTCCAAAAACTTCTGAATGCTGTGCTGGAGCAAGAAAACACAATCGGACTTTGTCAGACGTATATGTACGTATCAGAGTGTGTCTTGTCACTAGAAAATGTGTACAAATACAAGTCTTAGTCAGTAAAAAGAAAACATGAAAGAAGGGTAAGGTAGAATAATCTAATCTATTTCACAACTTCAGTAAGGTGACCATTACAATAGTTGGTATGGTAATGGAATAAGATGTGAGTCTTATGAGATATGAATCACAATGTGAGTTAGGTTGGCAAAATTATAAGCATTATTTATTTAATAAATATTTGTAAATAGATATCAGTTATTTTTTCAGAAAACTAGATGTTGGTGTCTTAAATGTTGTGGCATCAAAAGGGTTAGCATGCAGTCAATATGAAATTCTTAAAAGCTGCAATAACACTATGCTGCTGTTTACTATCTCCTGTAAGGCTCTCTGTGCTTTGTTGTGTACCTCCCATACTGAAAAAGGCAGCGCAACAGATTAAAAAAATAGTGAGAGAGCAAGACTCAGGGTTCTTTGTAGCTGAAGTTGTTGCATATTATTAGAGCATATTTTACTGAATTAATAGCATATGCTTTTGCTACACATACTCAGAATTTCATCTTCTATTTGCCTTTATTGTAATAATAATTTCATATCAAGTAAGGGCACGTAAAGCCTGACCTATGTGCTACATTGCTTGAACTACATTCACTTTAATTCTTGTGCAATGAACATGACTTTGAAGCAATTTGTAAGGTTTTTGCCAAGAAAGCCACTTTATGTTATAATATTCTTTTGTTGAAATACATGTAACCTGTCTCACTAAGAAGTCCTATGCTAAGCATACGTATTTGTAACAAGCCTGAAGTTCACCTGAACATGTTGATGATTTTGGAACTAATTCTTATTACATAATATTTTCAGGCACAATGCATCTTTTACTGTGGTGAAACCAATGGGATTTTTTATTTAA
The DNA here is from genome assembly GCF_036370855.1 of Dromaius novaehollandiae. Classification (NCBI taxonomy): domain Eukaryota; kingdom Metazoa; phylum Chordata; class Aves; order Casuariiformes; family Dromaiidae; genus Dromaius; species Dromaius novaehollandiae. The sequence goes on along the minus strand of NC_088099.1, from coordinate 71,701,674 downwards.
ATGTATCTCAGTTCCTTTGGTCTTTGTTTTCCTGTTTTCTTTTATTTCCTTTTTTTTTTTTTCAGAAGACTTTTATACACCACAGAATGATCTGCAGTACCCACACATAATATGCACTTGTGAAGGATCATGCATATGTAATAATGGATGGAACAGAGACTATATTCTAATGCAGAGGACATGTCCAAGGTCATTTAAAGAGCTTGAGATTTGTATTTGATTTTAACTTTCGATGCCAATATCTGCTCTTGTGATTGTTCTTTATGTAGCCTCAAGTAGCCTCCTACTTTGACTTCTTTTCCAACAGACATCTGGGAAGTGGTTTATGACACCACCATGTATGTTAAAAGTGGTCTGCCTCCAGAGTCCTCAAAGTTTTCTTTCAGGAACAAAACATTCCTTCCGATTCAGTGCTGTACCTTGCTGGTAAATCTCATACATTGTCACTCATAAACCTTTGAAGTTTCTGACACGTATCTTGGAGCCCAGTGTATTGCAAGAGAGCCCCTGATAGACAATCAGGACATTGATTTGTGTGTTTAAACAGGGCTTGAGGAGAACATTTTTTCCAAAATCACATTTCTTGTAGTATAAAAACAGCAACAGATCCCTTATCAGCCAGGTCCCACAAGAAGTGGTCATGTCCAGTCTCAGTCTGTTATCACATATGCTAAAGCCAGCAGCATATTCTAGCAAGATGTTGCCATTGCTCCTCTTTAGAGCAGCAGCAGAGTGCTCCTGACAGTGTTCCCCCAGAGTCGTCCTGCCCTGTGACTACCAGATGGTGCTCATATCAAGTGCACAGACGGCACTAATCCTCTCTCCCAATCCTGCGTGGCTCCCTTTGGACAACAGGGAGAGATTTTCTTGTGGGTTAGAGACACAGGCAAGGAAAAGAATTTCTCTTCTTGGTGGCCAACTCATCTGCTTACAAATAATTTCTGCAGCAGAAGTGGTTGCGGAGGTAGAGTGACTGCTGTCACATAAAATCTGTTTATACTGACAAGCAAATAGGAGTGAGAAATTACTTTCGAGATTATTCATCAAACAGCATTCTTGTACAGCAAGTAAATACAGCCTGAGAGGGTCTGGTGGACTGATGAGGCACTGAACTCTCATGCACTATGAACATCCAATGGATGAAGCAGAAATACATTCTCTTTTGTTCTTCTGTTGTATTTGAAAGGAAATACTATAAAAAAAGTAGTTGGGAAAATAGGTAGGAGTTGTGGTAGACTCTAACTTCTAAGGAGAAATAAGACTTCAGAAGTAATTTTGAGAAAACATGACAAATTTGGAAAGAGAAGAAAAGAGGAATTCTAGTAATGGCCAAAATATCTGCTACTGATCATTTTTTCTGTTGAAAAAGAATTGGTGACTTGGCTATTGCAGAAGCAACTATTCATTTGGTGGGATAAATCTTGCTGTGTAGTAACCAAAAAATAAGTATTTACTGCTTTTATTTTACTTAACATAATCTGGCATTTATAAGATTTACCACAAGACTGGACTGTAGGAGCCTTTAATATGTTTTCTCTGAATTCATGCAAAGATTTACCATTGCAATAGGCTAATGATCATTTAAAATAGTCAACTTAGTCTTTTTCTGTCTGATTAATAAACTTGAATGTACTCTAATTAAAGAAAAAAGTCAGGAAGTGCTATTTATAAGTGTTTCAGCCTATGAATTTCACAGAAAATACTTAATTCATTTGGATATTTGAATTGTCATTTAGATTCATCCATATGAGAAGGAAACACCAAAATGTGGGTGGGTGTGAAGCATCATGTAACTATAAAGCTACGCCCTATTTACAACAGTTAAAAATCTGGCCTACTAATACTGTATATGTTTCCTTACTGAATGATTTTACAGTTTTTGTTCTATCCAAATTGATTTCCATTTAGTCCCAAAACAAATTGAAATTAGGTATGCAACCAAAATTCTAACATGCCTAAAGACGTGTTATCTTTGGGGCCCAATCTTTTCAAATGAACATTTAGGAGACCAAAATTTGCTCAAATAAATATGCAAGAAAGCAAATGAGAAAGAGAATAAGTACAGTTGGTATAAATGTTTTAACTGGGAATCAAGATTTTTGTCACTGCTTATCTATTACCATCACTACTGCTTGAAGCATTTTTTTTTCTTAGACTGCACATATGCAAGGTAGAGATCTATATATTTCCCATTTTATTTATGGGCTCTTTATTTCTAGGCTTTTTGTATGTTAGAAACGTTATAACTCTGAGCCTAACTTAAAAACTTGTTTGCAAATTATTTCTAGCTGTTTCCTCAAAATTAATTCTTATTTGTAAAATGCTATCCTCCAAATTCTGCTTTTTCCCCCCTCTTCTCTGCCTCTGGCATAAGGAGGTTCTATTTCCTCTAAAACTTTGCCATTTCTCCCCATCATACTGCAGTTTTTCTGTCTCCTGCTGTATCAGTAGTGCCAATACAACTGCTTTTGAGACCGCCATACAAATCATATCATTGACAGCGTAAGAAAAAGAAAACAAATCATCCAGAAAGAAATAGCCAGCTTTGTCACCTAAGAATATTTAACATTTAATTACATCTGATCTGTCTCTCTTTTATGTATGCACATGCACAAATCTACTGTGGCAACAAGGATAGGGATCCTATGAAGCTGTTTATGGTTATCCCGCAAGTAGTGCTGTAAAGGTTGTAATTTTTCAGTTTTCTGTTATAATACAATATCAAAGAAAGAAAATAATCAATTAATAAGATCGGCGATGGAAAAATCTAAGTCCCTGTCAAGGAGGGGGTTCATGTATGAAATCTGTGCATGTTTTGAAATCTGTGAAATCTGGGTATCGTTTCCTGGTTTCTGCATGCATTTTCACAATATTTTGATTCAGAGATTTTTAAATACTAAAAATTGAGTTCAAAAAGTTACAGGTTCAAAAACTTTGAGTTTTAAAAGTGAAAGAATTCTCTGAGTTTTTTGGAAAGAAAAGGAGGGTTGGTATATAGTGTCTGTATGGGGGTCATTTGTTTTTTTAAAAACTTTCCTGTCTTTCCTGTTGGTTGATGTTCCTCTGTCCAGGTACAGCACATTTCTTGACTTGGTTTTTAAATGCTCAATCAGTATAAGTCACTTTAGAGTGTGTTATTAGAGCTATTTCTTGCCTCTGCCTGATGTCCCAGAAGAAGATGATAAATCATGCACTTATGCTACAGAGGAAAAAAAAAATCAATGTTCAGAACTTCCACGGTCAGCTTTGCTTAGGACAACTAAACTCCAGGGTGACAAAATACTGATGATGTCATCAATAAAAAATTAATTCTGTGAACAACTAAGAGTCCTAAACTGCCTTGCAGCATGTTGTAGAATATGAAGAAAATGTTCAGAAAATTTTATTGCAAATTCCAGTGGTTTTGGACTTTTCAGAGCAAGAGGAGATCCTTCTTAAAAAGCCAGTGCCAGAGTACATGATAAATTGCTCTACAAACAGAACACATGCTTAGGCAGTGACAAGATTTGGGATTTGGCTCTTCTGAAATCTCATGGTCAAAAATATGGGTTACTCTGCCCCAATCTTTGAAATGGCAATAATTACACAAAGTTATGTGTATGTGTTATCATAAAAAGAATTCATAGAACATTTCCTGTACTTACGCATTTCTGGAACTGTATTTCAGCATGTAAATAATCAATGGAAGTCAGATATCTCACCATTAATTACTACAGCTGTGGCAATACCACATTTCCATATTGTATATGAGGGACTGAGGAGAAAGCAGGTTCACATGCTAGCGACTAGTGTGACTAATCCTGTATGTACCTGCTGAGTAGAAGGACAGCGAATAACACCCCAGGCTGGTTTCTTCTAGATATCCCACCTGCCCTTGAACTGATACCAGGAGCCTATATAAATGGTCCCAATGTCACCAATGAAAAAAGGCAAATTTATAGCTTGAGGTGTCTACAAAACTCCTGTAGTCCAGCTGGGAAGCATACTAGACTTGAAGGAGTCCCAGGTCCAGCAACACAGGTACAAGGTAGCTTTAGCCAGGGAGTATTACATTACTGAGGGGATAGTCCTGCACACTGCATCAGATGTAAATGGTGTCAGCAGTTAGTTCGAGCTATTTGATGTAAGTAACTAACTTTGAAGATTCAATATAGAAGAAAAAAACCCACTGTTTTTAAAAATCCCAAACAGGAATATCATTAGTGGCGAGATAAAAAAAAAGATATAAGCTTCAAGGTGAGATTGTTTGTTTAAAGCAAGACGGACAACCACTAGCTGGTATAACAGCAAAATACAACCCTGCCCTGTTAGGGAGAGAACCTGGATGACTAAGTTGCTTCTGTGATCCCATGAACACTCAAACTACCAAATTAAGGAAAATAATCCTAATAGGTTAATAATGAGGAATAGAACAATTAATCACATACATGTTCATTTCACAGCTACTGAAAAGCTTTAGATTACTTACCCTGCAGGAAAATACGTCAAAATTTAGGTGAGCAAACAGCTGATACGCTAAGTGTGAAGCGTGAGGATAGCTGCTCCTCGCAGCAATTTTTAGTTTGTGAAGAACACATCTTTGAGACAAGTGCAGGACTAAAAGTATACTAGGAAATAACCAAGGTGGTCAATACCCTGCCTGTAAAGTAAAAACAGAGATAAAGGTTAGAGGAGAGAAAATGTGATTGTTGTAATCTGATGGTTAGTTTTGAAAGAGAGCGATTTTTTTTCAGAGAGATGAGTGCTTCAGCAGAAAAGGATCAGCGTTATATCCTACTCTGGCACTAACCTGACTGATATTAGGAATCTGAGCAGCAGGAGAAAGAGCAGGCTGCTTTGACAAAAGTCTGAATGCATACCAAAGGAGGGGAGGAAAACATTTGCAATGAGGTGGCCGGGGCATAGTCTTTATAAAGTCATGCTATCCTGCTAGTTGTCAGACTGTGAGTTTTTGGGGATCAGTAGAGTGACATTCTTGATGTTCAAAATATTTGATTCCAGAACCAATTTAAATGATTGGAAATTTCATTTCTTTCAAGATCTAATAAACAAGGATGGAAAGAGAGAACTTGTTTTGAACCTTGTTGTCATATTCCTTATCCCAGTGTCAGATATATCCTCACAACAATCTTAGCATTTTAAATGCTAAAACGTTGTTTTCCAGGGACTTTCAGAGACAAATTTCAGAAGTTGTTTTCTTTCCTTGCTGGTCTGCAACCTCTGAGTTTCTCATGGAACATCCAGATGATCTTGTGGAAGGAGAAATAGTTCAGAGATGGATTAATGATGGGAAGGTAAAATATAATTTTGCGAAGATGAGCTGAATGGAAATTGCTGACTGAAAAAGCTGATTATATTTAGGACTTTTACCTTTATATAGGTAAATAGGTATAGGTGCATGCGTGTGTGTGTGTGTGTGTGTGTGTGTAAGAATTTAGTCATGTTTCTAAATTCCGCATATGGAAAAGAAATTGTGATATTGGGGCTAGAGCAGAAAAGCTGGTGTTTGGTAGTACAGGCAAAATCTGGCTTTGTCTCAGTACTGAAGGATTTTCTAGTATATTCTTTTAGGAATTTAAATCTGTATTTTTAATCTTTGTTTCTTTTGGTATATTTGTTACCAAAATAGTTGATCTGCTGTAACTAGGATCGGCACATATGAAGATGGTTGGGCCATTTGATATTCTCATTTTCTCTGCTTTTAATCAAGACTGTATATTTTTGTCATCTGTTCAGCTGCTGAAGGGCTACTTGAACTCCAGAGTGGATGATGTCCTATCCCATGGAATTATTTTGCTTTGGTTTGCTCCTCTGTGCCTCCTTTTGAGAGTGCTTCCTCTCTGTCTTGGGCAGGTATTTCCCCAGTGTCCCTCTGTAACAAAGCCTAATACAAATCACTAGTTATACTTAGATTGCCCGTCTACTGAACAACTTTCTTTCCTTGTCCAGCTACTTCTCCGGACTCACACATCTTCATGCTTGCAAAACTTCTTTCTTGCAAAATACTTAACACATATTTCACCTTTATTTTGTATCTAAGCTGCCGTACAATAGTTTTCACTGTTATATATTTAGTTATCTTGGACTATGCTGCAGTCAAACATGGGATTTCTGGATGCATGTTAGCCCTATCAAAATCATTCCTTCTGTTGAACCTAGTAGAGATTTGGGAATCCTGGAATTTACAGAATTCACACAAACAACATTTCTGGGCTGGAAAAGAAAATGTGGCTGAAAACTGGAATAGACACAAGCCCTGTCCCACTAGTTGTCCCTGACCGCTGATATGGGGATGTGGACTTTTTGCTGCTCCCCTGAATTAGCCTTTTTGATAAAATGAATACAGGCTCAATCCCTAGGTATTCCAAGGAACCTAAAATCAGAGTCAAAGGGGAGAGACACAAGCTTCAAAGTACAAGAGGCTGAGTTGATGGAATTTTGCTTTCAGTATTGAGGACATACTGAAGACCTCATCCACAGACACTGGATCATATATTGAGGCTAAAAATATCTCAGAGCATGTGTGTTTTTATCTGAACGAAATAATTTTCATATTATGGCAAGGGGCTTGGAAGCAGCAGGTGAATGAAGACTGAGATTCTTCTTTTTTGGAGTTTCCGTTCTCTTTTTTTTTTTTTTTCCCAGTACATTCATAAATTGATTCATACATAATGGAGGTATCAGGGCTTCTTTTTGTTGGTCCTTTCACAAATAGTTTGTCAGTTGTCTGAAGCTTTTAGAAAAGTTACGGCATCATTTAGTGAACAGGTGCAATGAGAAAATCTAGGTTTTACTTGATTTACAGAATGCATTTTGAGTATTGAAGGGAACATCTATCAAATCTGTGTCTCCTGTAAAAAGGTATCTGTAAACTAGCTGTGTTTGTTCTTTTTTTCATGACCTGATTATTGTTTTGTGGAAAAGAATTAGAATAAACAGAGATCAGAATACTTGGTCTTCATTGAAAAGCAAACTGAAAAATCGGTCAAACCTGTTTACCACTTTTATAGCATGTTACCCTGTTGTTATGAACTAAGTATGCAAATGTGTCCCCAAAACCAAAATAATCAAGTGTTTTCTGTTGGGGATGTGGATTTTTGTCAATATCTGTTTGAAAGGGAATTGCAAAAGGAAAACAGCTGAACTTTCTATTTGTAAGGATTGTATGGCATGCTTAAACTGAGATTTTCACTGTTAGTGGCATATTAGCAGATCTTGGTTATTTCAAAACTGGTTAATTGACATAATTAGTTAAAACGAGCTCTTACCAGGCGGTAGGCCCTCAAGCATATGGTAATAGATAGAATAGCCTGAAACTGTTGAGAGGAACAGAAAGACACTGGAAGCCCATTTTGTTGTGAATGATATATGAGATCATATAATAATAGCCCTGATAAATAAATGGTAATAATACTGATAAAAGATTTTATCTTTTTAGAGAGAGTGTGTAACAATCAACGAAGCAGTGACTGGGCCACCAGGAATAGGTGTTGCCCTGTTCTGTTGCTGTGCATTTTTCCAGTTTCTGCAGCCTGACTTCCAGTAAAGCCAGTGTAACTTTTTATGTAGTAATGATGGTGCTATATAACTTAGACCAGTGGTGAGTGTTTGCCTTGCCCAGTCTCCTTTGTCTTTCTTTAAGTGGTGTGATTTGGTTAATGTTTGAGTAACAGGGGAGAAGGGAGAAGAAACTACTTCAGTGTTAAAGTAATGTCCTCCAAAACACATTGAAAGCAGAAAAATGTCCTGAATTCCCATAATTTTAATTTCATAGATCCATAGTTGAGCTACTTAAGACTACCGAAACATGCCCTGGCAAACCTTTGTATTTTTCTACTATAAACTAAGCATAAATTCAGTGGTAGATGACAGATTACTTCATATACCATGCAAGCAAGCCCAGACAATAGCTTTAGCCATGACTGATTGCCTTGCTGTAACCCACTTTATGTTAAATGTATTCTTGCTGTTCAATTGCACAACTGTAATTTTGTTCTTCTGCACTGCTCAGCCCTCTGTGGACTAACCAGGTTCCTTCAGTAATGATTTCTTTTCTATTGTATTGTTTTCTGCATAATCAAGTTGGTAGGTAGGGGTTTAGGTGACACAGCCATCTGTCAAGTTCATTTGCTCTGAAAATGCAAGAAATAATGGCCTCTACAACTTGGGGCTATCTGTTATAAAGGAAGAATATCAGCTTTTACCCTGCACCATCTTCTCATCTCTTCAAATTATCATTTTTTCCACTTTCTATATAAAATACATAACGTTCTCTTGACATGACTGATTGGTGAAAAAGAAAGCTATCACATGTCCAGCTTGTATTGCAATTTATGCAAGCAATCCAATTAAGGAGAAACAGCTAACACCCAGACTAATGTGCCTGTCGTGAAACTAAAGAGACTGCTGCAGACTGCTCCACTCAAGTGTTATCAGTGCTGGTTCTCTGACACGATAACTGCTTCCTCCTGGAAATTTGCATACTGTGCAAATGTAAGGGAGTTTGCATGCCACAAAGGAAAGGGAAAACAGTTATTCCTTTGTCTCTTTCATAATGACTCTTATAAGAAACCTTTATCAAATTGTATCTGTTTGTTGAAATGACACAGAGGTGGTGGGGAAAGACATAAAAAGCTGCCTGTGGGTGCCCAACTTTTTTCCGATATAGCCTAAGCAGGCTGGAAAAATCCAAGAATTATCCTACTTTTGTGTGTTTGTGGAGAGGAAGGTTGCTTATAAAGCAGAATAAACTGTACTTAAAGCTGGAAAAATCCTGGTTGTTCTAACTCAGGCATTTTTATGTTATATTGAATATTGCCCCTACTAAAGATCAGAAAGTCCAATGACTCTCACTTAGTTTAGACTTCCAATGACTTAGTAAAGAAGAAAACCACTTTCAGACAGCATTAAATATACTGGTGAAACCTGGAATTTTCTACTTCAATAGAGAGAGAACATAATTATTGAGTAGCACTTTTACCAAACCAGTTTCCCCATCATCCTCCTCTCAGGGCCACTGACATGAGATAAGGCTCTTTGTTCTATGAGAGATTCCCTGGAAAAATGTTGTTCATGGCAAAGTAAATAATGAACTTAAACAGCAGGTGTAAAAAGCAATAAACCCATTAATGAAACTAGCCAGCATTAGCAATCACCTGCTGAACATGTCCAAAATAGGAAGTCAAACTTAAACTGCATGTGCAAAATAGACTAAACAAAAAACATAGAAAGATTGCAAATGAGTTATTTTGTACCTTATTTCTACCTCAGGATGCAAAACTAACTTCATGACCATTACTGTGTAATGCATTTCATATAGAATTGAAAATGGTCCTTCAGTCTTTTCCATAGGTTTTTGTAAACTGTGCTCTGCCTGTCATTTTCACACAAATTGGGTATGGAAAGTCATGCTGATCCCACAAAGAATCTATCCAAGCTTGCAAGTACTGAATGTTTCATACACTATTTCAACATAGATTTCTATTTTCTGGCCCAGATAAGAATGCTGTTTCTTTCTGGGATGAGGATTTAATTTTCTCAGTACTTGGGGGACTGTTTAGAATGTATTTATTGCAAATTAATTGCAAAGATGGTTTTGAAAGTAGAATGAAAACTGAGTAGCTTAAACTGTTGAAATCTGGACCACATACTTCTTGCTCTTCAGAATTTCCAGGAATTGGAGAATGCCCTTTGCATCTGGAGCAGTCATGGTGCCAAAGATGTGTTAGTATTTTTCCGAAAACCATTAGTACAAATTGGATCAAAAGGCAGGTACCTGATTTAGTGCCATGCCGAGTTAGTGTGCTCTGGATTTTGAGGTATCATTTCACAGAATATGAGATGGACAATAGTCAGATCACAGGTCCATTTTCTCAGAGATAAAGGAAGAAACATGGGAATAGAAAAGCAACAGCAGCAACAGCATGTATATATAAGTATCTTAAATCTGCCATGAGGTCTTTTTGCCTGCAACTTACACATTAACGTTTTAAAGGTGGCTGCTTACACTACTTATATACTAGATCATATTGCACTATTCCCATTGTTCAGAATTTCTTGTTGAAGATGTCATCTTGAATTTTATTCTTTCCGCCTTAAATATTTGGAAGAAAAGAAAAAACATGTAAGTGGTATGACACAGCTAAAATGAAAATGATAGTTTTTATGTGAAAAAATGTTATCCTTTTTTTTTTTTTTTTTTGATTCAGTATGAAACACACAAATGCACACATTGCTCCCATGTAATAGAATTATGCTCGGTCAAAGTCGAACTACCTGTAAACAGGTGCATCTCCCGTTGGAGGCCTGACTTATCAAAAGAAACTTGAAGAGAGAGACTAGACCTGTAATTAAAAAGAGAGGAGCTAGATCTGGGCTAAAATTGGCCCAGAAAACAGGATAAAATGTTACAGCACTATACAGAATCTTGCAATGGCTGCAGGACGAATGTAATTTTCATATAGAGTGTTTTCATTTAGAGAGTAGTTGCTCCTACTGAAGTAACTGGCAGATACATCTGCAGTAGGATCTGGAAGAAGCAAGAGTAACTAGTTGAAGGAGCAATAAAAGACAAAGTGTCATTCTGGATTAGCTGTATAGAAATTAGTTACATAGGATTAGTTGTTTAGGAATATGTAGTACAGATCTACTCCACAGAAAACATAAAGACTCTACATAAAATACCAACATAAAGCATGTAGACAAGAGCAAGCACTCACAAAGTCATCAGTTGGAGTCAGCCACTCAGGTAACATATTGGAACGGCCAAGTGAAAGGAATGGAATTGGGACCAAGAATTGCAAGTGGCTTTGTAAAACAGAGCAAGAGTATAGACCTGCAAATATGGATGCGGACTGCCCAGAAATGCTGATGCCTTCCTGCTCTCTGTGGAGGCAATCCTTTCCTTGACTTCAGTGACCACAGAGCTCAGCCTGGCTCTTCAAGTGATTTATACATTCATAGGTAAAACTTTACACTTAATCTTAGATTTTTACTTTCCAGATTTTTAGGTGAGCAATGCTGAAAACCGCAAATGTGTGCTTTGGCTTTTAATATGAAATAATTTTGAAGCCTTTTCTCCCTATTAAATGTAGAATTTAATTTAGTCATATATGCCATAAAAATACAGGATATGCCATGAGACTGAGTCACCACTGTGGAAAAAAACAGTTTTGGGGGGAATTCCATGGCTTTGAAATTATTTTTGCACTTGATATTTTGCTATAAATAATTATTTGGATTTCAGTGCACCATTACTTTCACAATATTGGCTAAAGTAAATTATTACACATTAAATGACTAGTCTATTAGGTACTTGCAGCAATTCAGAAAATGTAAAACACTAAGGGTACTTGATTTCTGAGAAAGTGCTAAGATTTTTCCTGGAAAACCAGATTTTTTCAGTGCTTTTTAGTTGAGCATGTGCATTCACTTACTCCTTTTGAAGCCATTTGCTGTATAGTGCATTTCATTGCAAAAAAAAAAAAAAAGAAAGAAAAAAAAAGAAAAGAAAAAGAAAGGCTCTATACTGGGTACATGGGACAGATATCCAAGCTGAAGTTCTGATTATTAGTTTTACATTTTTTAAAGAAGTTTTACCCTAGGCAGTTAAAAAGTTATGGTAGCTACATTCTGTAGCCAGCAGCTGATATCAGATTATAAGATTCTAACACCTACTTTGGTTTTAGATCATTTAAATACATTTTTATGTCTTACAAAATGTATGCTCTGAAATGTTTAAACTCAGTTAGACCCCCAATACAGTGCCGTAAGCAAAGGAAAACCTTGTTGTTGTTCTTTCTCCTTTACAACACATCTGTACTTAGAGTGATGCCTACCTAGAGCCTGTGGGACAAATAAAGTAGCTGGGTGAGGACAAGATGTTAGGTTTCAGAGAAAAAAAATACATTCCTTCTATAATGAAATGAAAAAACCACATTTTTAATTATTTTTATATGTTTTAATTTTTATTTAAAATTTTATTTTATTTATAATTTATTATTTTTGCTTTAAAAAAGTAGATTAAAATATTTTGCTCCAGTCTCACTTTTAGAATTGTATAATATGACATGAATAAAGGTAATAAACTGAAAATAACAGTAAAATAGCAAATCTCACTTTTAGAATAACATGTTTCAAAGTCTGTTTAAGTATGTTTAAGCAAAATGTCACTAAGAAAAATATTTCCATTAAATACAATTTTTTGATGCATTCGTAAATAGGAGTTACAGAGTGTGCTTTTCATAGTTTTAAATTTTTATTAAAATCTCAAAAGGGAAGAGTATGTAACTTTTCATGCATTACTTCGAGAAAGCTTTTTTATAAATCTATTTTGTAGGAGACAATAAGTTTGACCAGCTCTGTTTGAAACTTAGGAGCATCTGACTCAAAGCAATGAGTCCTGTCCTTTGTGCAAAAGTAATTTTTAGTAATAGTAATGTGTGAGTCACCCTCAAGGGGCAACTCTGTCCATGGATTATAGAACTATTTCCTGAGCAGCAAATGCGTGATGGGAACTAGGGCATTTTTTTTTTCTGCTCTGCTCTCTTAATTCCTGAGCAGAGAATGGGCTTGTGCACAAATTTTAACATTTCAGGAGTGATATTTTGCTATCTTTTTTACTTTTTTTCCTTAAATTAGAGATTAAAACTGAATGTAAATTGATATGTCCTTCTACTGAAGAGGCGAGATGTTACTGGTCACTTAGAAGATGACATGTTGCTTCTGTGCAAGACAGCAGCTCCTGGCTCTGTTCAAAATTCAATGAGAAACAGGAGATAGGATTTGCTGACACCTTGCTCAGGATGCAGTGGCTTCCAGCCCTGTTGCAGAATATCTACCTGTGTGAGGTTTCTGGCCTTGGTTGTGGATATAACACCTCAGCTGCAGATTGTTGGTGCCTTGATTTGCAAAGAAAGAATCTTTAGTTTCTCATGTTAGATATTGGAATACTATTCAAAGATATATTACAAGAACTGTATAGAGTCCTTCAGATTTATAAAATGGGTAGTTGAATAATCTTCTTTGGCTAAAGCAGGAGTATCACATTAAAACACTGGCACCAGCAATGTGTCAGGTTCAAGCCCAGCCACCCTGGAACGAAGATGATAAAGCTGCCAAAGAAACAGAGGTTAAAAAAAAAAAAAAATCAGTTATTGAACCCATCCTGAGAAAGGGCTGTAAAGTTTTCACTGAGTCTATTTGCTAATGCAGAATAAGCATAGGGAAAAATAATACAAACACTTGTGTCACACGAGTGTCCCGATTTCTTTGTACCATCTTTTTCTTTCCTGTAACAGCCTTATGTTTCCCTTCAGCATTTTATTTTCTGAAATAGTCTGTAATATTTCTTTGTACAAGAAGGTTTAACCACTAGCTGTATTTATAAACTATTGCTTTATAGAAAAAACAATAGCAAGAAAGAGAGAGATGAGTTAAACTTTCTAAACCTTTGCATAAAAATAACGGTCTCTGCAATTGCTGATAGTTATTAAAGATCTTGGCCCAACACCCTATTTGTGATAAGCTGATATTCCAAGGTAAGCCACTTCACATGCTGTCCCATGTGCTGTGTTTGTGAGACTATTAATTTCTACTGTTTGCCTGTTAAAATGTAACGTTATCTTGGTGTCATTATTTAATGCTGGGCCAAAACTGAATTTCAGAGACTGTATGGAAAAACATCTGTCCACCAACCCCCAATCAATAAAACAATTTCAGTTTGTTTCCAGAATCCCACTTCAGAGAAAATTCCTCTTACTTTAAAGAATAATGCCAGAATAATGAACATTATTGCAGGCAAGGTTGCTTGCTTGACATTCTTTTTAAAATAAGGCTTTTCTTTTCTTTTAATTTTGACACATTTTCTTTGCTCTGAAGTTTCCCATACAGTGTGCTTAATTTTTGCCTGATTTTTTTTTTAATTTCAACTATATTTGTCGGCTTATTCCATAACTGTTAAAAATTGCAAAGATCTTTCCTTTCAGATGTTCTAGACTTCTATGTTTTGTAAAATAGCTGGTCTGGAAATTCAGCTTAACTTAGGTAAATTTGGACAAGCCATTAGAAATGTGCAATGTGTTTTAAAACTTCAACAAATTGCATTTTGCCTATGCTGAATACATTCTTATTTAAGCTGTCAACATCTCATTTGACCAAATAACATTCCTTCTTTCCACAACTTGGAGTGCTGAGCACACAGTGCATAAAATATTCCCCTAGAATGATCCTATAAGCTTTGCTATAGGGACCTATGGGGAAGAGACTGGAAGCAAGGAGACTGGAATTGGAACTGGAGAGGGAAACTAAATGGAAGACACCTAGTAGAGACTTCTGAGGTCAGATGAAAAGCTGGGAGGAAGAGAAGAGGACTGTTTGGTTGAAGTGAATGACTTGAGGAGGCATGAAGTATGTGGTGTAAGTAAAAAAGAAAAAAGAATGTAGATGAGTATGATTGGAAGAAAAGTCTGAATGGGAGAGTAGAAAAATATGGGGACTTGGACAGCATGTCTGAAAGGGAAGACCTGCCTGGAACAGAGAGCCAGGGTAGATAAAAGTACAGTATTCAGCAAGAAGAGTTTAGTGATTATGAAGCAAAAGAGAGAAGCATGAGGAAAAGGACCAAACATGCTACTACTGTGTTGCTGTTTTCAAAGCCTAGAATAAGCATATAAAGGTATCCTTTTTCTTATCATATGGCTGGAAACCCTACAAGAGAGTGTCTTGTTCGTAGAGCTGATTCACCTATAAAATGGCAAAATATCACCATCAGTTAGTCTGTTAGCTCAAGAGTCTGAATTCTGTGCCGAGTGTTAAATGTTTCTGCTCATGAACCAGTTTAAGGGCTTTCCTGGTTTTAAATCTAGGAAATTACACAACTTATGTGTAAAGGATGCTAAAGTGAGATGACCTAGTTCTGACACTCCCTGGTCTTTGGGTTGTTGGCCGAGATGACAGAAAATGCAAATGGAGGGTAGATTTGTCTGCATATAACAATCATAGCTACTTCATAGTAACATTTCAAAGGGTTTTGTGTACTACTGCTTATGGAAGGATTTTGCTAAAATGTATTATCACAGATCTCTCTTTTCACCCTGCATTCCCTATTGTTCACACAGCCTATGGTATATAATGCTTTTCAAAGACAACCTTCCAATTCATTTTTTTTTTTTTTCCTGAAAGGCTCAGGCCTGCAAAAAAGGTAAGCAAGGTCCTAGAACAAAGGTATAAATTTTCTGTATGGCTCATATATGCTCTTTAGATCAGTTACTTAATAATGGGGCAATTTAAATGGAACATTTACATGATTCAGATAGTTACATGTTCATGGAAAATATGAAAAATGCATTGGCACAGAGCTTTCCATGAATGATATCATGATAATGGTGCCAAGGGAACCTAACCTAAACCTAGAAAAGAGCCAATAGGTTACAACAAATGCATATGGGAGCAAAATGTTTGCAGTAAACACATTCATATATTTTTATTTTGTTTTTATAAAAAGAAGTAAAAAACAATTCTAATTTTAGGGCCCTGAGAATCTATTTTTGTTAACTGAGAAATAAAGCAATAAGTTTTGGGGGAAGGATTCAGACATAGATTATCATGATTTTTGGTACAACAGGTTTGTTATGCTATGAAAACATGCCAAAAAATCTTGTGGGGAGAGGCAGAATCTATTAAGAAAAACATTCATTTCTCTTTATTATTGGCATAACTTCCATAGCAAATGATGCAAAATTGTCAAACTACTTCATTTTCCTCACGAATTTACTGAAAGTTGGGCCATACCCAAGTAACCCAGTAATCTCCCACCTGTAGAGCATTAATATAGTGTATAGAACAGCAGATTTATGACTTGTACCAAAGACAAGCATGAAACTATATCTTATCCTTTTACTGAGAGGGCCTCTGCCTGAGATGAACTAATACATTATTGTAGCCTAACATACTTGTTAGCTATTTTCCTTTCCTGAATTAAAAAATTGAATTATATACACTCAGTCTAGTTACTGAACCTGTAAAGTTTATTAAAGTTTATCGACCATGTGTATACACTTCAGGATTTAGGCTGAATTGCTTCTTTCAAGCTGGAACATTGAATTAAGATGCAGTGCCTTGCTGTGGCTCTCATGGACTCCAACTGAGCTACAGGTAGCAAAAGTCTCCTTCAATTAGACATAATCATTACTCACAGTCAATAATTGTGCTAAAGGCTGCTTTCAAATCTGTGAGGGATTCGCATTTAATGTACTGATTCAGCTTGTCTGAGCCAAATTCACTGTGTACTGAAACCAAAGCAATTTAGTTCTTGCCTACGGCCCTTTTGGCAGTTCATCTAGTACTGAGCACTGTAAGGACTGTGAGATACAATTTAATCTGAGACATCTGTGCACAGACAGGACCTTTTCCGTAACAGAGAAAGACTAAGTAATGGCTAAGCTGTAGTTTTATGTGAAGAACCAAGCCTTATCTCTCCCGTGAAAAATAAAGCATTTAAGATATAGCAGAAAGCCAAACGAAAAAAAAAAAATCCTTGGGTTTATGAAATGCACTCTGAAGCTACTAACAGCTTTCCTTGCTCCTAACCACATAAAGCACTTGAGCTGTGATCCTTGGATTAACCATTTAAAGATATTATACTTATCGTCAGCTGCAGCTGACTGGGAAGATCTTTATTAAATATGAAAGAAGGAGAGCTTGCTGCTTGTCATATTTTTTGTACCAGTATCAAAATTTTCTTTGTATGTATTTTTCCGAGCTCATGATGTTAGTGAGGAAAGGGCTGCAATATTTATTGCCTGTACTGTCCTGTTCCCAAAAAGACTTGCTATGAAAGGCTTAAAATTCCTATAATTACCACACATAATTATTGCATAGGATGTTTTGATGATGGTGAACCTAAAGCCAAATAGTGTCTGCCAACTTTTACAGCCTTAAAACAGGTAGTTACCATGAGTTTGTACTCCACATAACTCTTCGGTGATCTCTACTTGCCATTTCTGTGAAACAAACACAAAACTTGTTATAATAAAAGAAGAGTTATTTGTGGATATTTCTCCAAAACTGGTTTCAAAACACTTTTGTTTATATGAAAGCAAGTCAGGGAGCCAGCTGGAAAGGTGAAGACAGATCTATGTGATCTGCTAATCATGGAGATATTGCCTCTTATCAAAGGCTCTGCTTGTATGAAGTAGGAATCAACACAACAGCCTTCCCAGGCCAGTACCTGCAGGCAAAAACATAACTCGTGAGATAAAGCCCTTTTATACAAAATTCTGAAAGCCTGAAGTATAAAAACTTGCTAGTGGAACCTAGTTATAATAAGTATTTGTACCGAGGCTCTGAGTTTTAAGCTTGAAGGGCAAATTCAAGCCTCCACCAGGGTTAACAGAGTGGCAGCAAAATCCAGCTGCAATTTCTTTAATTCACATTATTTGTATAATTTTGAAAACTGTGATAACAAATCCTCTGAGAATTGCATTTTCAATCAACATATGTCAATAAGCATCTGAAGACTTCTCCACAGAGCACTCAAAATAATCAGGAGTTGTATTCGTGACAAAGAGCCAGTATTAAAAAAAAAGTATATTTTGTGTTTTCATACTAAGTTACTGAAGATGTTGCTTAAATAGTCAGTAGATCAGAATGTAAGTTTTCGCCAATCCATAAGAAACTCATGCTTCTTTTTCTCTTCAGTGACTCTTGAATTTATCCTTGATCACCTGGAATATCTTGAGCAGAACATATGGAGAAGGACATTGCTTTCTCCAGTCCCCTCCATCCTCCATAACAGTCTGCACAGCAGTGATACCTCAGGCTTTTGGAAGGCTGGTAACTTGGGCTTGAACTCTCAGAGAAAGATGTGGTGGTTGAACCAGGCCTTACCATTTTTTAGGAGAGTGCCTCTGCCACAGTAATACATATAAAAATGTAAAATATATACACACACATATAGATAATGCATACGTTTATACCTTAATACACATATATGCATTATTATATTTATAATTATTTAATATATTAATAATTATTTAATATATTTTTATATATGCATATGCACACACACACAATATAAAAGTTTTTGAAAGACATGAACCATTTTGATCTTTAAAGACAGGTAGGTGTTACTAATCAAAGCATTTTCCTGAAGTCTTGAGTCACAAGTGGAATATGAGGTAATCGGAGTTTTATTTGGTCATTCCCGGTAACAATCAGAGTGGCACACTGGCTTATTTGCATGTAATTCTGAGATATGTAATGAGTTATGCAGTGCAGGCACTGCAGTACCTGGACACCTAACTAAGGTTTCTGAATAGATTTAAATGCAAGGATAGGATCCTGTGACATCTGGGATTGCATCCAGACACCTACAGACACGAACCATTTGACTTAGGAGAATGTTCATAGTTGATAATTGCCTAATGAGAATGACAGCAGCAGTTCAGGATGCAGACGCAGAACATCTCATTTGAAGGTCTTCACTAGCAACCATCAGAATTTAGCTTACTTATCACCTTACTCAGAGCTGACTCTGAATTTTGCATTTTTGGCAGCTTAGAGGTCCAATTCAAGAGGATGAACAGAGAAAGTCTTCATCCTGAATATACTACAGTCCTACAGTTGATTTCTTCCCTGGGAAGAAAGTCCTGGAAGTCCAAAGCATATGTGGCTGTTCACTGCCACTTAACATGTAGGTGCTTTAACCACAGGAGTCTTAATCTCTTACCAGAAAAACAAAGAAACAAGCAAGCAAGCAAGCAAGTAAACAAACAAACAAACAACCCAGAAGAACATAAAAGAGTTGTTTTAGATGCTTCAATCAAGAATAGGTCTTTGGTCTTAAAATTAATCTTGCAGAAGCACAGTGTTTACATCATAGGCTCTTGGAAGTGTTTCTTCCTTTGGTGTTTCTTGTTTCCTGTCTTAGGAACTTAGGAACTTCGCTGTGCTCACCCTCCTTGTCACCCAGGAATTCTGTCTTGACACCTAATTCTCTCCCTTCCTACATATATGAAATTTAGATGCCTCTGTACTGCCTACTGCAGTCCTGAATCCAAGTGCCTAATTTTCAAGACACACCATGAGAAATACTGTGATATTGATGTACTTTGGCTGAGTCTGAATCTAACTACCTTGAGGCAGGCACTAACATTTTGTTCCTCATGCTAGCTGATGCTAGCAGATAAAGAGTAGCTTGTTCATGGCTAGACCTGCTACATATTAATTGCATGTATTGCCCTTGCTACTTGTTTTGATTACATTACAACTTTTCTACAAGGAGATCATGAAAGAATTTAAAAAAAACTGGCGTGTTTCCCTTGGTAAAATAAAGGCTGGAAAAAAAATATTGCTTTTTGTGTTTTCATTGTCCTTGTGCTTTCATTAGTACAGAAATAAATCAGGGACAGAAAAGGGCTATTTAGGCTAAAGGACAATGAACAAAGTTAGCTCATGAATAAATTGCCCTAAAAATGTAGTCTAGAAATTATAAGAAAGTCTATCAAGGGAGCAAGGTTCTAAGTCAGCCTTCCTAAAGGTATAAGGAAAAACAAAAAACCTTAAAATCATCTTAACCAGAAGTTTAAAAGCTGATAAAATAAGCAACATGAATGTCATTTCTTACACTAGTGGAAGACTGTTCCAGAAGATCTATTCCAATCTGACATTCCTAGAAGTGAGTTCCAAAAGTACTGCACTGAAGCTGAAATCCAGGAAAGTATTATTTATACTCAGTAAACTAACACAACATTCCTTAAGGGGTTCTGGCTTGCTAATTTTTATTGCAGAGCTGTTTAGTGTCTCCTTGGAAGGGCAAAGGTGTTTGGTTGAAAGATACTGTATAGAAAAGATCACTCATAGTGAGTGCACATAGATAGTGCACTATCAGTTTCATTTTTCTTAATATGTTTTTTATTAATTTAGCCATAGTGTGTAACTTTTAGGTAGTTTACTGGGCAGTTAATGACCAGTTGGATAGGCTGAGTCCCTGAGGTAAAAGTAGTACCTCCTAACACTTCAGCCAGTCAAAGGTTTTAAACTCTATATGCTAATGAAGTGTTTATTAGTGAAAAGTCCATCATACACAGTTATCTTTACAGTTATTTTTTTAGCTGCAGCATTACCTAGAAATTGTACATTAAAATCAAAGGAAAATTTCATCAGTGAACTATGTGATTGGTATCCATCGGATCTGACCACACTCTGAACACCAGATTGGGGATCTGCAAACCTTTCCCTTGCAGATAGCTCAGGTAGCCTTTTCTGTTGATACTGTTTCATTTCTGGTATATTTTGAGACTGCTGTTCCTTTATAACAGCTAGGTTTTACGTGTCTTGATTTGCAATTGGATAACAGCAACAGGTGAAATACAGTCCACATTCACTTCCATGTTTTGAATCATAATAAAATTTCAGGACAATGAAGAAGTCTCCCACTGACTTCACCAATTTTCCAGTTTTCTTATGCAAGGTTCACACATCTGTATGTAGATGTGAAAATGAGAAATTATATTATACTGATGTAAAAAGTAAAGGATAAAAGTGGGCAAATTCTAGGGGAAAATATTCATTGAACAATTTATTCAGTTGTTGTCATCAGTTATTATAGAATAATATGCTCAGTTAATGGTATTATATTTGTTATAGACCTAGTCAAATACTCAGAGGAAAAGACATTGAATAATTTATTCAATGAAAAATGACAAAATTCACTGAATAATGTATTCACTGAGCAGTATTCAGCCCTAAAAAGTTTTTCTTAAAAGATGTAGAAAAATATTTCAGATGTTATTGTATTAAAGCCTGTCTTTTATCCTGATTTACCCTGAAAATCAACACAATTCTGAGTTTAAACAAACTTAAATTATAATGATAAGAATTCTTTCAAGGCTTTTCTGAGTTTTAACTTTTCCTTTTTATACACTCTCCATAATCTCTTACGAAGTTTAGGTGCCAGAAATGGATGTAGTCCTCCAGAATCCGTTTTCAACCTTGTGAAATGTTATGCAATTATATTTATGCAATTTTCTTACTGGAAGCATAGTCTTGCTGTTTTTTGGTTTTTTGTTTTTAACAACAAAAGAACACAATATTGTGTCTTCACATGCTCAATTAACAGAAACCTTCATGTCCTGTTCATGCTGACAGCATGTAAACAGTCCTTTGCATTCCATTCACGCAAATTGGAATACAAAATTCAGTGCTTGCTAAGAATCCCATTTATACTTACTGAGTGTTAAATGCTGAAAAAAATAACAAACTATTCTCTTACCCAGCAAGAGAAAATGCAATGCCAGGCAGGTACTTAGAACTTAAGAAAGGAAAGATAAACAGTGCATATCACAGGTCAATAATGGATGGTGGTGTCAGACAAACAGGTCACAAGTATTGGCTTGAAAGTATTGAACTGAGTACTACATAAGAAGTGACTAGTTCAGTGATAATTAGCTGCATTTTTATGTTGCTTATAATTTCAATGATGCCATAGTATCAGTGATAATGCTAACACAAAGATGATGAAATTAGCTGACCTTTAGGTTAACTCTAGTTGTAATATCTTTAAATTAGGGGAAATGGCATCTAACTTTGATATGTAATAACACCGTTATCACTTAGGTTAGCTCCTCCTAATTTGCTTGCGTACTGTAGGTATCTGTCATTTTTTAATTCTTTTGTGTGCAACACATTATACAGACACCCATTACCATTTAGATGAAATTTATCATTCAAACTTTACCTTCTTAATGAGAACTTTTTAGCTTCATTGCTCACTGTGTAACCTATTTCTGCCCTTTTTCTTTTGGCATCACCAACTTGGAACCCCAGACCCATCTGCAAGACGCTTTATATTTAAGCAATCCACCATGCATATTTTATCTAGTTTAATACACAGGATTTCATAGTAGTCATGCTGAACTTTGGCAACAAAGCTAGGGCAAATGGCAAATCATGAAATACTTGACTGTTTTCTGGTCGAGGTAAAAAGCTGGAGACTGGAGCAAGTTTCACTGTTCATTGTTGCTGCTGAAGATCTATTCATTGCATAAAACTCTGCTGTCCTCCACAGCTGGCACTGCTCAGTAACTTCACTGGAAGTCACAAGGGCGACTTGGCCAATAAAATCAGTTGCTCTAAGTCACAAACTAAACAAATCCAGGCTAATGTGCCCTATGTTCTGTTTCCTGTGATATACAGTGTTTTGTGTTTGAAGACCATATGACATAGGTTCCCAAAATGTTACAAATATTCCATGCATCTGTAAAATTAAAAGCTGAAATTTCTCATAACACTCTACAACTCAGCGGTTTACATTTTAAGCTTGTGCTAGTATTAACACAATGCTGGAGGGAAGATAAATATTTTCTTTGTAAATATATAAAAATCTCTCTCATTTACTTTATAAAAGTCACAGAGAGATAAGTAAGCAGCCAGTTAAGATCACCAGGAAGACTCAGCTGAAATGGGAGTTCGGAGTATTCAAGGGAGGTCTGATAGGCAAGTGATACATCTGTTATGAAAAGTAATTATGCCATGACACAGCACTGCTGAGATATCAGTTGTCATTTCAATTCACACTTCTTGACTGTGTAAAGTGCAACTGTTAAGTAATTTAATGTCATTCTACTGTTTTTTCCTCCTGGGTGAAAGGAAAGAAATCATTAACTTAGAGTCTATTAATGGTATTCGCTTTAAGGAAAAATATTATTGTTTCTTGAGTATTTATATGAATACACCTACATATTAATATATAAAAAATATAAATATATATTTGCATAGGATTGAATACACATATATATGTATATAAATGATTCTAATTAAAATATACAGGAAACTGCTCTTTAGAAAATAGAAAATAAGACTTCTGAATCATTGACTGTTATTTCTGTGGCTATAGGCACAAATTGCAGTTTTCTAGGGAAACAAACAAAAAGAACAAACCAACTCCCTGAGCTGAAGGTTCTAAGCTGAATCTTGTATGAAGGTTAAATCCAGACTTGGGCAAAACTGAGTTTTATATATTTATTTTTCCCTATGTCTGAGAACAAGTAACATTTTTCTTCACACTTTTGGAAATTTTATCAATGGATCTGCCAGTCATTCTTGGATATAAAGATTTCAATAGCAGTCCTGCTGAGAATGATAGCTGCTTCTGCACGTTTGAACAGGTGATGTAAACTGTGATCCTCTATGTTCAAAGCTCCCCAATGTTTGTCTAATCTGTTTGATACTATTCTTCCCAAAAGGAATGTACTGTAATATCCCATAAGATACAGAGACTTTCTAGCTTACAGATCAGTGAACAAACCCGTATTACATCATATTGCAATAAAAGGTTGTATGAACCTGGCTCCTATTAGTGATGCTGGAAAAAACTACTGACTTTATTTAACATCTAACATGATACAAAAAGAAGCACTTCACATTAAGCGATAAAAGACAAACCAGTGTAAGCATATATATTTAATTTATGTAAACCATTAAATGCACACTTTAACCTTTTTTGTATTTCAGAAATAAATGAGAGATTATTTCATAACCACAAATCCCTACATTTTCTATTTAAAAGGTACTAAACAGCAACAAAGATGTGTGAGATGTGTGCATTCAGCTGAGTTTATCGGTATACATCAGCATGTAGAAGTTCAAAGTTGCCAGCAAGTATAACTAGTATGCAATAGAAATCATTTTTCCAGCAATTCTAAATGCAACATTACTTTTGAAATGAAGTAGACTGGAAACTAAGTATTAGATATAAATACTATTGCTTGCAGAATTGTCCATGTTTGCCCTTCATAAATCACAATGTTACTAAATCTGTCATAAGACAAACAATACAAAAGGCTTTGCTGTACCACCAGCCCAGTGACAACATACATATTAACTATACCTGTTGTTTTCCAAGCATGAGACTTTGCAACTTTAACAGAATTCCATTGTTTAACCATTAGCTAAGTACATTTCAAGATAAACCGCTGAAATCATTAGGAGCTTTTGCAATGTAGCATGACTCGTTTATGATTTGCGTTAGAACTGCCTCCTTTTATTATGATGAAAGCATTTTATTTAGGACAATGGTTGTTACATATGTTCTGAAATGATTTATTGTAGAGGATGGGAAAGTAACACATTGAAAGTTTGCCAAAGGGTTTTGTCTGATATTGATAAGCACATAAAGATGATAAACATTGAACTGCATCTACCAAATTGGTAACTGTTGTTAGTTATTGCTCTTGTTTTGTTTTTCTGAAAATTATGCATTCCTGCAATAGTATTAAGTGTTGCAAGCAAGGCATAGGCACTGTATGTATTCTTAGACTGGAACCATATCTCTGGGTAGCAATTTAGAGAAAATTTACAAAGATTAAGACTTAGGATAGAAGAATCATTCATACTGGCCATACTTCTTTATGTCTCATCTTTGTGGTAATTCCACCTTGTGTACCACCCTGAAGTGCCTTGCATCTTCTACTCTTGTATTTGCAAGGGCTGAGCTATAAAGCAGCAGATTCAATAGTTAAAATCAGAACGGTGAAACGGAAAAAACAACTGAGAGCTCTAGTTGTAGTGAAATGCACATAATGCTGAGCAATACATTTGAGCATAACTCTAAGTTCATGAGTTGTTGACAATCCCTTTAGCTTTATTATCATCTGCAGCATATAACTGAGATGTTAATGTAACTGGGTGACCAGTACTTACGTGTAGAAGTATTTTAATATTGAATCCAGTCATGTTCAACAGGACTAGAGCACATGACTAGAAATGCGTAGACAATACCACAAATATAAACATTGTCGTAAATTATAAATTGGAGAACTTTTGAAAGAAGGTTTGTGAAGCAAGGTTTCCTTTTCTAATCAAATTAATATCTTTATGCACCAGAAAAGCAAGATACTCTTGCCTTTGGCTGCTATATGGAGACATGTTGCACAACCTTCTCTGACATAATTTATGTTTCTTATGAGCCTACCAATGAACAATTTAGAAAACATGGACAGAAATTTTATATTAGTACAAATCTTGCCTTCTTTGCTATCAATGTTGTCTTTGCTCTTATAGGTGGAGACCCACTAATAACACCAGAATTTTTGATATTGTCTTTCTGTATGAAAAACCAGTCTGAATAAGACGCTTTCTGTTTCTGAGGTTTCCTCTCTGTTCCTTAGCCTCTCTTGGAAAGCTAACAGCTAGACTAACTTGAGGTGACACTGGCAATACTGATGTTGATATATCATGCTTGTCTACTGTATGAGTTACTATTTGTAAGGGTGAGGTGGGGGCACCTCTTGGACTCCCAGCAGGGACAGATACACAAACACAAGGCATACGACAGTCAATATGGAGCATTTATTACCTCTGCGTCTGAACAGAGGTTCCCCAGTGTTTTCCCAGTCGAGGCAATATTGGAGCAGGGGATCCCTGGCACCACTGAGTGCCTGTCCAGGGTGAGGAACGACTTTCCTATACACTCCACCCCTGCGATGGAAAGCTAGTTACAGGCTGTCCCAGTCTTCAGAAGGGCATGGGGTATGATGGCAAGGGAGTTTACAAAGTAATGAAATCCACACATAACATAATACAAAGCAAGAGATAAACAAGAGTCCTCCTTGTATGAGGTGGCTGATATTCTCAGTAGATACCAATTCATCGGTGATGTTGAAATAGCACATCTCGGCGAAGTCACAGTGTCTGTGGTTATCTCACAGTAGCAGGCAGTTGATCCCTAGATGGTTTTGCAGTGTTCCTTGCTATACTGCTCCTAACTCCCTATTTAAAGAGGCAATGGCTCTAGATGTCCAATTTAAGCTTTGAGCCAAAGCACAGGTAACATGCTCTAACTGTTTGCAATTATGTGCCACCACGCCTGGGATCCCAGCTAGGCTCAACAATAGGCCTAGAGCTTCTGCATGAGAAAATAAACTTATATGGCAGTTACAAGCGGCATCTTAGGATATGCTGTGGGGTCCTCCACCGCTCCGTCGCAAAGCGAGGAATGTTTAAAGTAGCACAACCTACAGTGAATAGGCCACCTGTGGCATTGGCCGGCACATATGTATATGCTGCAGTGCCACACAGAGGGAACCATCCTAGTGGTAGTATGAGGTGAGCAGATGCATAGGTAATATCCATAGTGTCATTACAAATTAACTGCATGTCAGTTACATTCTGCAGAACAGAGGCAGCATTTTCAAATTCATGGGAGTAACAGAAATATCTTTTTCTTTTCTTTTCTTTTCTTTTTTTGTATAACTGTATAACTTCCATCATGAAGAACAAGAGCAGTGGCTCCTGGGCCATCTGCTGAAACAGTGCCAGGCTGTTTTTTCTTTTGAGGAGTTAGTATCCACATGCTGGCTAAAGAGTGCACTGAGGGTGTTTGCTGAATTTGGGGCACTCTGGCAGTGTGGATCAGGATTACTCGCAGTATGGGTGCTCCCTGTGGAATATTTACTGGCACAGATGCAGATACCTGGAACAACAAATCTTGAGAAGAAGTTAATAGAAGTGGGGTTATTTGAATGGATATCAAAGGTGTGAATAGCCATACATGCTGCGATGGACAATCGAGCTGCAAGTGTAGGCTTACATTTTTCTGCTCAGCAATTAGCAATGGTTCAGGTGCATAGAATTCTACCTCTCCCAAGTCAAGCACACAGGGGGCAACCCCTCCTTCCATAACTGATATTTGGCCATCCCACTCCTCTGGGTCCCAGCAGGGTTGGGCTATAATCTCCCGCACCTGAGAAACAGTAGCGGGCACCTTCCCATAACACCCACACCACCTATTAGCCGTCCGCAAAGCTAGCCACTCCATCTTGTGGGCTAAATCTTGGATTTTCTCAGCTTGTGCTGTAATCACTTCTTGGGCTATCGCTTTTGCATCTCGCAAATCCCCCACCTCCTTTTCCAAATCTTTTACTCGTTGCTGCAAAGACGATACCTCATTATGTAAGGCTCGAATGCCTGTCAACAGTGCCCAACCTAGTTGTCTGGCCAGCTTCTGAGCTGCTTCCAAAGCGGCATGGAAGGGCATGACCTGTAAAACAGATTCAACTGCCTTTGGGGTAACATTTGCCCCTTGTGCCAACTCTGGCCAGTCTTCAGGGACTGCCATTGTGGCAAGCAATGCAGCCGCCAGCCCCCATGGCTCAGTCTGGGGCTATCCTGGTAGCCACAGGTGAGCGGTCCCTTCTTGACTCTCGCCCTCCCACTTCGCTCTCCTCAGCCATGGCATTGTCGTTTTTGTATCCTGCTGACTACGCCAAGCATAAGGGTGAGGCGGGGGCACCACCTGGACTCCCAGCAGGGACGGATACACAAACACAAGGCATACGACAGTTGGTATGGAGCATTTATTACCTCTGCATCTGAACAGGGGTTCCCCGGTGTTTTCCCGATCGAGGCAATAATGGAGCAGGGGATCCCTGGCACCACTGAGTGCCAGTCCAGGGTGAGGAACACCGTGTGGGGGGGGGGGCACTAGATGAAGTTTTTATGTACCATACACATGTGCAGTAAGCATGTTGAACTCACTGTTATTCTCGATTCAAAGCCCAGGTGCAGTGCCACCCTGGCACAGGCTCAACTACATGACTATGGGTCAACATGCCCTGTTGATGCTCCTTTTCCCATGGAATGGTCTGGCTAGCTTCCATCGTGTATCTCCTCGACATTCTTCCACACTTTCCCATACACTATTCATGCTCCCTAACACAGCTGGAAATGTCTTACTTCTCAGATGAGTTCTTAAAGCAACCTTTCCTGATTTCTCATCATTAATATCTGAGTTAAGGTTGATGATATTCATTTTAAAGATTCAGAAATAAACTCAATATCCTGAGAACTAGGATGTTATCTGAATTAAGAAATATGTCCCATAAAAAAAGAAGTGACTACCTATCACATCTGATCAGTGAATCAGCCATATTGCATCATTGGTTCAGCTGTTCTGCTTTGTTTTCGTTGTCTTTGGAGGACTGGTCATAGAGTCTATCGATATGATAAAACTACAGAAAAGTAAATAATAATAATAACAACAGTAAAAAACCTCTACTTTTTTTTACATTTCATGTAAAAGCTGGGAGGTGGAGAGGTTCATATTACTATGTTCAGTTATCAGTGTTAGAGAACCATACTATACTAGAAATTGTCATATCATTGGTGTTTTAGGAATCTGAAATTTCATCTGGTATTTCTTATGCCATACATTGCATCTGATTGAATTTGAATCTCCAGAGTGATATGGCTCAGATATTATCAATCTCATGCTATGCGCTTATCACAATATAAGCTAGTATTTTCTTGGCATGCTGGAACTGGATCAAAACTTCATGTGTGAACTATTTTTATTAGTCTTACTTTTTCATACATTTTCTGAGGCCATTCCATATCATAACTATAAGAATAAACTTTCCTTTAGATGTTTCGTTGGTTAGATGTGCGCCTATTGTGAAATCAGTTGGGAGTCTTATTTAGCAATCCAAGAAATTTCAGTGTATAAATCCCATTATTCATGCTTAGATTTTGATTAAATCTCTACGACAGATTTTACCCAATGTGCTGAATGATGTTCAGCTGAATTTGCTCATTGTATCCTGCTTTAGATAGTATATGCCATAGTTACAAGTGCACATTTATTTTGGCTTTCTGAGATTATTTTAACATTATCAAAAACAAATTTTGCCAATAGCTGGACATACTAGGCTATATTAGATGGCTGTGTCTGGATTCAAAATTTCAGTAACCCATACAACTAATCAAGCTATTCAAAAAAACTTTATTCAAAACTTACCTTCTACAAACTCTAACAATCCTTTTCACTCATGCGTGGCCAGTAAATAAAAGGCAGCTCATAGAAATCATAATCCTAATAATGCAATAAATAAATAAATATCATATACTTCTTACTTTGTGATGGTCTTGAGAAATCACAAGCAGAAAAGTACCATAAGTTCCTTCTCATTTTTGTGGCATATAACTTTATTTCTAATTTTGTTCAATAATCCAATGCTCTTAGAAGATGATCACTAACATTTAGTTACTCTTTGCACTTGGTCTATTTTATTATCGAGCTCATAAAGCCAAAATAATTATGAACTTCAGCTATCACCCATTTACGAAAGAATATGACTCCATGCTGGAATTCATTCCACATAATAACAAGCCTTT
Organism: Dromaius novaehollandiae; assembly: GCF_036370855.1. Classification (NCBI taxonomy): domain Eukaryota; kingdom Metazoa; phylum Chordata; class Aves; order Casuariiformes; family Dromaiidae; genus Dromaius; species Dromaius novaehollandiae. Next base: position 71,672,505 of record NC_088099.1, on the reverse strand, counting down.
TACTAAAGGAACATCCTGGAACACTAAGTAAACAGCAATGTACAAAAATGCCACAAGGTAAGGAATTCTCTGAAGGTTCCTCTGCAAGCAATTGAGTTGTGGAACTGGCTATCTTTATCCTTGAGACAACATTTATTACTTTCTGAAACCCTCCAGAAATTGTCACTGGATGTTCACTAGGTATTCGTAACTTGTAAACATGGTCACTGTCCTTTGAAAGATTTTATTTTTTTGCCAAAGCTCAGAGCAGTTGAACATACTCAGGTTTGATCAAATATCTGTCTGAAAACATAGATCATACTTCACCACGTACTAATAATTTACCAACACATCCTAATGAGCTGGGGAGGGAAGAATCTGAAAAGTAAAAGGCAATAGGGTTCTGCTCTTACCTACAGTTACATATATTAGTATCTAAAATAAAACTTTTCAAAGAAAAATTATTAAAACTTTTGAAGTGGTAAGTTAGAGCCCTATCTTGCCTAAAACAGTAGGTCTGTTCCCTCTGATTATCCATTCCTATATATCCTCTTGGTAAGGATTTATCATTTGATATTTTTTGGTTTTCTGCACTGATGGGGAGTTTTCATAACAATGTAATCTACATAGTTTAACTAATAAAGGAATGCAAGAATATTTGCTGAATGAATAAGAATCTTGAGATGTGTCTTAGTAAGTATGAGAAATATCAGTTCCTATTTCAGAACAGAAGCCATTAAACTATTTTATGAAATGCAAGGATTATGTTAACTTTTGTTCATTCATCATCATAACTTGTTTTTCACAGGTAGTACCTCATCAAGGATTACATGCAAACAATAAAAAAGCAGCATTAGTCTTTCCCTCATTTATGATTTTTCATTAATCTAGTGAAAAGAACCATGGTCTCTGTTAAAGTTCTTGGCTGTAATCATTGCTCTAAATCTTACTTTGCTTCATTAAGAATCCCAGAGAGGTCCCTAAAACAAAACACACACTTATCTTTATTTAAGGATTGTGACATAGAGAGATGACAGTGAAAGAGAATAAAGGAAAGGAGAAATTAAAGAACTTTCTGAATCATCAAGTCCAGTCTCCTGCACAAGGAGGTATCACATCACATAGTCAGCACCAAACATTTTGAACTCCATTTTGAAAAGTTCTTCAGTTTTTTCTTCGTCATTGTTCCACATTGGAAGATTCTCCCAGAACCTCATTTCTTTAACAGCTATAAATCTAATTTCAGCCAAAAACATATTCATGTCATTTTAAATCCAGCTTATCTCAACACTGTCCTTTAACTCAAGCAACTTTCTTCCCTTTTTCTTCTTTGTATGTTTCTAGATAACAATCATCACATTAATAGCTTTCTTTTGTTAGCTTAAACAAGGTAAGTTCTACTTTCCTCAAAAAGATTTCCTCAGTAGATTCCCTCAGTCATCCTGCTAGTCTCCCACCTCAGTGATTAGTGGTTGAGCTTCTATTTTATTGGCAGGATTATTATTAATGTTGTTAGATTTCAAAAAACTAAGGATTATCTCTTCTCAAATATAGCCTCATCAGCTTAACTGTAATACCTGTTTTCTACTCTTTTTTTCTTTCTGTTATCAACATTATGCCTCTTGTCTTGCACCAGTAGTGCAGGATCTGCCTCGTCTACTGTCTATTTGACTGTAGTGATTGCTGTCAGTTTCCCAGTGGACTAAGCGTAGTCTTCTTACTGGTTCTGTGACCTTGATAAATCCTCATTAATATTAATGCTTTGTTTTGGTTTTTTTTCTTGTTATCCATTGTTTCCCACATTAATGTTATATCACTAAAGTAGCAATCTCTTTTATACTAAGCCCAGGAGAAAAGACATCATTTGTCTAGTTCAGATTTCTCCTTTTATTTCCTTTTGAAATTATTCTTATGTCAGGGCAACCCTGACACCAGAAAAAACATACACATCTCTGTGGATGTTATGAATTAACATCTCCATGTCTTCCTCACAGCACCAAGCCTTGATCAGCCTCTGGATCTTCATTATCTTCAACCCTCTTTTTTAGAGACAAGAAACATCACTGGGACATCTTCCTCAGCATGGTGTAGTAAACCATGGTACACTACACTGAAGATTTTACAGTGACACTATCAAAGAACGAGCAGCATGTTATTTCACACTTCTTACAGGATCCTGTTCAGCTTTATACACACAGCCATTGTGATGGCTCGTGGCACAGAGTACACTTTCTTTTTTTTGGTGGAATCTGACCCTGTCACACACCTGTCGGTTCTTAATGAGAAGTTTCTTGTTCATGTGGACCTGTCTCTTCCTCAGGTTGGACTGAAATCCCAGTTCTCTCCCTTTTACCCTGCTCCCTGCCTGTAGATCATGCCCCTTCTGTTGTCCCTGTCACCGCTCTGTGGGCAGAGCCCAGTCTTTCCCTGACTAATTCCAAGCTCTCTTCAAGGAGAAAGCAGCTCTTTTTCAGTGTTCTTTGATTTCTGTTTCTCCTCTTTAGTGTAGCCCACCTGCTCTTCTGTTCTACATTTGCTCTGCTACTGGGGTCCCTCAAAGAATCTTGGAAGTGCTGCTTGGAAAGGACCTCTGGAGGTCATCTAGTCCTGCTTGAAGCAGGACTATTGCCAATACTAGGTCAGGTTGCCAAGTTTCTAGCCAAGTTTGTAAACTTTCACAGATTCCATTATACCTGTGGGTGTCATTCTGTTTTGGTGCTACTCTCCCCACTCAGTGAAGTTTTTTTTTTTTTTTTTCCTAATACCCAATCTGAGCTTCCCAAACCATGACATGTGGTCATTTCTCCTTGTTGTATCATTTTCCACTACTGGGAAGAATTTGGCTCCATTATCCTTGTAACTGTCCTTTAACTAGTTGTAGGCTGCTAGCAGATTCCCCCCACTAGCCTTCTCTTTGCCAGATTAAACAAGTTCACCTTACTCAACATCTCCTTGTAGGTTGTTTTATGGGTTTGATAGCCTGCCACTGGCCCTCTCCAGTATTTCAACATCCCTCTTGCATGGGCGTGGCCAGAACTAGATACAGTATTTGAGGTGTGGCACATATCATTTGTGAAGAGGGTGTGATTTTAGCTCCAATCTGTTTGGTTTCCATTGTTGTCTCAATGCCTTTCTAGCAAGGCAGCCTGCTGATCTTCATATTGTAGTGATGCCTACTTGGAATTTCAGGAGATTTCTGTTGGCCAGATCCTCAAGTTTCTCTACATTCAATCACCATCCCAGTGCCCAGTTTAGTGTCATCCACAAGTCTGCTGAGGGTGCATTTTGTCTTATCATCCAAATTGCTGGTTAAGAAATGAACGAGATCAGCCCCGGTGTTGAACCCAGGTACTCTGCTTACTGCTTGCTAACTAGATATTGAGCCATTGATTATTGTCCTTTGAGTCTTACTGTTTAGCCAATTTTTAACCCATTTCTTCTCATACTTTTTTTACTTTGCACTGTGGTTGCATGCTTCCAAAAAAACCATGCTCCTTCAAAGCGAAGCTCTGTACCCATACAATTTTTCTGGTAGCCTTGTCTCCCAGGAAAAAACAACAGAAGAACAGGGAGAAAGGAAAGACTACTGAAGTGATCATGCAACTCTTACTTTCTCTGCCAAGAGCACAACTGTGCAAAAGCAAATGTCTTGCTCTAACACAAAAGTGCTTGGGAGCTGCTGAATATGTGTAAGTTCCATTGGATATCAATGCAGCCCAGCAGATGCAAAATAAAAACCTCCACTCAGAGAATTGCTTCTGATGAATTCCTACAGTTATAAAAAGCCAAACATGTTCAGAAGTCAAAACCAAATGGCGTACCAGACAAATGAAATAATTTTTCAGCATTTGTCTTTTCAATATTGTTTTCTCCCTCCCTCTCCAATCAACCACGCGCTCCAGTGCACAGATGCTCACAGACGTATGAGCCAATCTGCCAGCTGTAGCTTGGCAAAAAAAAGTTCTGCATCAGAACATCTCCATCTGCCCCACCCTACCCACAAAGACGACTGTAGACAAATTAAAATATCTGGCAAGCAGGTTCAGTATTTTAACAGTCACTTCTGAAGCTAGGCACATCATGAGGAGAGTTTGCACCTTATGCTTAGAGACACAGGTCCTCCCATTTTCATCACACAAGCAATCTAAAAGTTCAGAAGATGAAGCAGCACTTATGCTTATCAGTAAACAGTAAGATGGGTTTGACAAACATGTTTCTAAATTCATTCTGGAGTCCATTTAGCTTGTGGCAACCATCTTGCTGCTGTTCCCAAATGATAAGCCTTAGCAGACCTCTCCCTCTGTAGAGAGCCTTTCTCAGAGCTGGCCTTACAGGTACAGCCTAGCCTTTAATAATTTTAGGATCTTAAATATTTCCGTGTGTGTTTATTTAAAATGCATTTCAGCTGATATTGAAACAACAAATATAGCCACATGCAGGTTGATTTAAAAATACTGAGTGTAGGGTAATTAACTGACTGTAAAATATAACTGCTATGTTTTTCTGGTACCTCTGTGTCTTGAAATTACAGTGACAGCATGAAGTCTGCCTGAATCACAATAACACACTGATAAAATTGCCGTCCACTCTAATTGCTCTGCTACTGGAGTTCAGCAGAAAATAAAACCATGATGTGCTCATACATTCAGGACATATTCATGGTGGTTTAAGAGTTACAATTTGACACTGAAACTTAATTTAGATCCCATCTGATTTTGTCTTTCTGATATTTTAATCAATTGGCTTCTGAACAGGCATGATGGGAGCTAGACAGTTAGATGAGAGAACTTTCCCAAAGTCCACATTACCCTGGAAGCATGGGATCCCCATCTTTAGCTTCTGATAACTTTTATGTTTGTCTCTGTTTTGTTTTAATTTCAAAAGCCGTCTTCTTCCTCTTACATCCTCCTGCCCCCATTATTTCTGTGCTAAAACTACAGGAATGTTCGCATCTCTTTGCACTTATTGAAGCAGATTTCTTTCAGCTTGGTGATATGATATTGTCATTATAGGTCTTTTTTAATGGCTCATATGTTTCTTATCTCACCTTTTGGTCTGAAAGGTTTTGCATACAATTGGCATGGAGAATGTATTAGAAATATCTGTTCAAGTGTTTCTGAGTGAAGGAAAGTGAAAGCACAGTTGTTTCATTACAGAATATAATTTTTTTCTTATGTTGTCATAAAAACTTGACTCATTTATAATTTTTAATGTTTTGATTGGTTTGGCCATATTGTGGATAACACCTGTCTGTGTAGGAGAAAGGCAAATTATAGTAAAATGTTAAGCGTTTAAACATCCACTAAGCACTTGTGTTATTGGAAGTTTTGACATCCTTGTTTAAATGCAATTAGTTAGCATTGCAACTAATGTCTGTTCAATACAGAAAGAATTATTTCTAACTAGATTTCACTGCATGTTGCAGCAGTGAGATCTCAACAGCAAATGGAGCACTTGTCAGCTACCCAAGCCCATAAGCTCTTTTTATTTTCCATTGAAAGGACACAAAACTTTAAGTTATTATGAAGTTAAATTTATACAGTTACAATCTTGGAAGATAGGAGACATGAAAGTTAAAATTGAAAATGAAATCTTTACTCTTTTCCTGCAGCAAATGCTTAACTGCATTTACTACCACATAATTTTGCTATAACAATTAGCCCACACATTTTTTTCTCTCTTGAACAAAGAGCCCAATCCTGCACATCGTTATTAACTACTGGATGTTTCCTGGGACCATACACAATACGTAAAGTTAATTACATACATAAGTCTTTGTATGGTTAGATATGAGCTAAGTTAAGTTAGGAGAATCTGGATACCTAAAGAAGTGCCAACAGAAAATTGTCATCAGCTTCTTATACCGTTACAAAACCCAAGTCCATTTGTGTAAATACTAATGCACACTTCCAGAATTTACTCAACAGACCTTTCCATAGTGGTGAATGTCTGTAATCTATCTTTTTGTGCCCTGGGTCCGTTCTGGCAGCACATCTCACTGAATGAGGCAACATCAGGTTTGAGGGGACATTGCAGAGTGTGTATATTGAGCACATTGGATGGTTAGTTCTGATGGGATGACATTCCTTTCAGTGGTACTTTTGCAGAAATGAACCAAATCATCAAATATCCACGTGACTGACTTCTACAAAAAAAGATATGTAAATCATAATATCATGTTAAGATATATTTTTAAATAGAGAAAAATGTCTTTAATTTCCATAACTCTAGTCTATGACCTTGTTTATAATTTTAGTCAGTCCTTTTAAATTTTTTTTTACCATACGTTGCAATTGTGTTTATTTTTAGCATATTAGCAATCACTTCAAAATCCTGGTAAAATAACAAGTGTATAAAATACTTTAGTATAAAATACTGATATAAGTTCTTAAGCAAAGAAAGTAAGGTATTTAGCATCTGCCCTGCAAAGCACGCTGGAATTAGCGCATACTGATTTATTCACTTCAGCCATTAGCGGCAAAACAAAATAACACGGAAATGCTTCGGGTATCCTGCAGTTCCTCAATTTGTCCAGTGCCTGTCTTATGATTTATTTTTCCTAGATTCTGTTGTCATTAAATTCAGCAACACCCTCCCAGATTCTGCAGTGACATTGCAGATAGCGAGGGCACACACAATTTCCTTTTAGAAGCTGGAGGTCAGGTAGAGTGTTAGAAGGGCAGCCTGGGGTCAGAACAATACAGTAGGAGTACAGAGAGTACAGTTAGGTTAGCATATTGTTCAGGGATTGAGAGCCTTTTTTAAACCCTGATCCATCTTCATCCTTGTAATTAGGCTACCCTTACTTCCAAAGAAAGTGTTGCTATGAAACACTTGGCAAATGAAGGCAAATTTGAGGCCTACTCATTTAAGTGTTAGGCCTATTGTTCTCTGGGGTGTAATTGGTGATCAAGAAGGCAATAAAAAGGCAGGGCCATTAAATGGCCTGAGTGGAAGCTGAAAGAGGAGCATTTATACAGCAGAGGCTGCTGTGTGGAGGCTGCAACTTTCACCCTTTCGTGAACCAGAGTTTACAGAAAGGCCTGGTGACACAGCTCTTGTTTCACCTCCAGGAGGAGGGGAGAAAAGACCGGGGCGGGGGGGAGGAATCAAAACTAAATAGAATTAATGAGCCTTCACACATTGTCCTGTTTCTTTTGTTGGGAGAAAGCTGGGCAAAAATTAAGTAGGATAAGAGAGGGTGGAAAAGAAACACCATTAATATCAGGTTGTAAATTCTACAAAACATTAACTTCATTACATGGCAATTACTGTCTGTAATTGGCAGAACGGAAGATTCTACTTTCTCATCAGTTACTCGTTGTCTAGGACTCAGCATTTTTTTTCCCGGCAAAGGTCACACCACTGATAGAAAGAATACCTTAATGTGAACTAAAAGGATAACGGGTTCTTTTGCAAATAGGCAAGGGTGTAACTATTAATTGCTGCTTAACATCTCGCTCTGTTAGTTTGTGCCAAAACATAGCTCGCAACTTAAAAAGATGACATTAATGATGTAAAAATGAAAACTTTTATTATTTCATGGCTACTTCATCCTACTTTGTGAACAGAATAAAAACTTGATTGAGGAAAAGTGTAAGATTATCAAAAGCAATGTTTGCTCTTGAAAATAGTTATTGAAGAATTTCCTAAAAAAGAATTGTTAGGGATGGGCATGGTAAGAATCATATGTTGTATGAAGAGCATTTTAATTTCTTACAATTGCTTTTATTATTACACCTTTGGATTGGCCTTACTTTTCATTAATCACTTGTGCTGTATCAAGCATATTTAACAAAACATTCCACGTAACGGTGTAAGTGGAACTATAACGCCTTAGATTTATGTATTTAACTTCAGCTGAAGCCCACATCTTTAAGACACATGTTCAATGGCTAGTGGATTTTGTGAGGTAGTCATAGAGGGAGACATTTGATTTAAATCAGTCTTGGAGTTTTGTGTAGTTTTCTAAAGGAAGTATTTATTTCAGTGTTTACTTAATTAATGAATATGATCAAGGGAGAGATTTATTTTTCATCTGGACATAAGCAAAATTAGTTTTTATTTATTTTTTATCACCAATAGAGCCAATCAGAAGTCAAAATTTCAGAATTTTTGTCATAGAATTTCAACATTCACCTCAGATAGAATGGAAAAGAAAAAACATTGAAAAATATAAAATGAATAAATATATCTAATCTTATTTAAGAAATATTGAACCTTCTAATCTGCTTATTTTTGGGTTAACAGAAACATTTGAACATTATGAACATATACAAAATGTTTTCATTTCGGTTTGTTAGATCAAAACATTTTCCAGTCAGTTCAACACTTCACAATGCTCCAAGGCATTTTATGGGCTGCAGTTCATGTGCCAGGTCCTCACTACTCTGTGCAAGTCAGGCTCTTTCTTCTTACGCATACCATGCCATTTCCAGCATGGAAGACATAGTCCCTCCAAGAAGCTTGACCTCTGAGGGGAGAAAAGCTTGAGGCACCTGAATAGTCTGGATAACTTTTGTAGGACACAAGCATTCTATCACAGACAGATACACAACATCAATTTAAAAACAAATTACTTTGAATCGGTTCAATACACTGAAATAATAATAAAAAAATCTGTCTTATAACAACTCAAAACAAACTCTTTCATGTCAGCAGAATGTTGTGGACAACATAGTTGTGGACAACTTTCTTTTATCAGAAGTCATTTAACAATCAGTTTTCAACTAACTAATTATTTCTTCTTTTCTACTTAGTTTTGCTCATTTTTACCTTTTAATTTGGCATGCTTTAATTCTGATAAGCTTTATCAGGATAATGATATTTATGTAAATATTGTTCAAATATTTGTGACTTTTTAGTTGATTTTTTCTTTGGGTTTATCATTTGATTTTTTTTGTTTAAAGATTAATGCTGCATTTCTCCCTGACTGCCTGAGTAGACAGAAAGGGTTCAAGTGTATATCAGTACTGACAGAAAAAGGCTGCAACAGGAATGTTTTCACCATGGTTGAATAGGTGCGAGGAAAGCAAGGCATATGATCTTCCTGAGACTAAGAATAGTCTGTACACTGGAATATGTGCAAAAAACACAGACCCATTCCTTTTCTACGAAATACGAATCCCGATGGTGAAGTGGAAAAGGTGGAGGAGAGCTGCCTAAGGAAATCCTGTCAAGTGAAATCCTGAGGAAAGTCAAGTTATACAATAGGCATTAAACCATTACTTCCAATGAGACTTTGGTTGTCATTCATAGATAGGCCAGAATGTGATGATAAATCACATTTCAAACTACATTTGATTAACTAAAAAAGCAAAGGAATCATTCAGATATATTGAGACATCATGAGACTTTGTCTACTGATAAGTCTAAAAATAAGTGAGATGGTGATTGTCTCACAGCATTTGCTCTTTGGCTACGAAACCAGTTAAACCATAACTACCTGTGGTTTAACCATAGGACCTATATGACAGAAGCAGGCACCAGATCTGCCTTCCTTAAAAAGAGGTTGGAGAACAAACAAACAAGTATAAACAGTGCTTTCACTAGTGTCCGAATATTGACAAATCAGTGTGCTATAACTGAGAAATAAACCCTTTTCTAGTCACTTTTGCTAGCAATCTGGATGCAGAAGGTATGTTTGAAAGATGTTTATGGGGTCAGGATATTGGTTGTAGCTGGAACACTTATTTTTTGTTGAGGAAGGAAGTATGATGAGGGCAGAGATAATATTTTTATAAGGCTTCTGAGTTTAGAAAATAATGTCCTTCTCTCTTCCGTTCTTGACACTGTTATTTAGATGTAGAAATACATTTAGGATGATTTTTAATCTTAAAAATGTCCCATAGACACTGCCACTGTTTTCAAGACCTAAGGAAGTGCAACAAGATTCAGGCTTGGTCACTTTTTTTTTTAAAGTAATATAACAATGGAAAAGGGAGGGAAAATTCTGCACAACACTAATATCTTCTTTTGCTACTATTTTAAAATTAGAACGGAAGGCAAAGTCATTAGACATTTTTCCAAGTAACCTCAGTAATAATGGGATGCAAGGAATTTTAAGAAATGAGGAATTTCTAAAATGCGAGGAGTAAAAAGAAACCCTAGTTTAATCATGTTTTGGACCTCTTTGTCACAGATTTTTCTTCCTGGTTGAATCAACAGACCCATCCAGAAGTGTGTGCCTGCATTTGAGCCTGTTGTGCTTTATAACACACACAGTTCCTAAGGAGCTGTCAAAGGTGCCTGGCATACCTTGAGAATTATGTGACTCCCTCATTCTTTGAACATTACAATGCTGATTATCATCAGCAGAGACATCCTTTAACTGCTTCAGTAGCCTGCACCCTGTCTATTAACAGGGAAGAAAGAATACATCTGTTTTCAGTCCTGTTCAGCCTTTGGCCTCTTTTCATGGAATACCAGCCAATATCCAGGTTCTGGCAATTCACATTTGCTGAGAGTTAACTCAAGTTGCAACCTGAGTGTCGGCTGGTCTGTACATCCCATCTCTACACATTTTGAGTGATGGTGCTTTTTAATTTGAATCCTGTGGCTTTACAGGAGCATAGTTTGAATTAGTATAGCTTTTCAGCTGCAAAGTGCAAAGGCTTCCTGACTTTCAAGCACGAGATAGTATTTTTCACAACACACTCCAACCTATATCTGTCTTTTAAGCAAAACTGGTTCAGTAACTATGCAATCCATTTTTATTAGCATGACACAGCTTTGTTGGTAATTTGGCACACTATACTGGGGGTGGGGGAGAGAGTGTAAATACAGTAAACTCAGCCTGATAAAAAAAACAGCAGTACCTCGATTGGAGAAAATATTACATAATTACAGGCATGTGATGTCAATCATTTAAGTCGAGCCAGTCAATTTAAGGAATACCACAGAGACATAGGACATGTAGTCTCAGATGACAGCTCAACTCAGCTACTTTTTTTTTTTTTAATCGGTACTGCTGGTATTTTCAGCAGAGGCCAAAACTGAGTGACATAAAAAGAAAAAAAAATCACTGATTGAAAAGGTTTGGGTCTCTCTTTAGAGTTCTGAGATGTAATAAGATTCATGCCAGTCCTGCAAGTCACATTTTTCTTTCTCTAGCTGGATGTGAGATTTATTCCATTCAGAGGCCCAGGGATTGATATGGCAATCCATCTTAGGATAATTATGTGAGCATTGCCACAAAAGATCCGATGCCCTCAGGACAGAGCATGCTTCCAACTGCTTTGTAAAATTATCTTAAATACTTCATCAGGACAGTTCACATACCAGTTTGTAAGCGCTTCTTTCTAAAACTTCATGGAGATGTGGGTGGGGGAATTAGTTCACACCAAGCTCATTTTTGGCACATTGAAATACTTGTGTTCACATGATGCATTGCATAGGATATATTACCTGATAAGATAAGATAAGAGTGTAGACTATAGACTTTTTGGAAGTGTCGTAAGTTTGCAATATTATTGCAATAATATTAACCATTTACTATCATTCACATGGGTCCGTCTTATCTTGCAGAGCCTTACTGAACCCAGAATAGTCCATTAATTTCCAGCCCTTATTCCTTTGCATCCTTTACATTTTTTTTCCTCTACTGATCCAGTCTGGTTAAATGTTTGCCATTCCTTATTGAAATACTTGGATTTAAAAGGGTTTTCCACTTGCACTCAAATGAGTTGAGCTCAATATGAGTTCAAGTACTACTGAACCATAGAGTGTGTCTTTTTCAAGCAACTAGTGTTTTGCTATGCAGACATCCAAACACAGCCAATACACGTCATAAGCACCAAAGGACTGTAGAAGTGACTTGTGGGAGCCTAATTTTGAGACTTTTTCTAAATCACATTCCAAACAATAGAATAGGCCCCAATGGAAAACTCATGGCTATTAAGTGAAAGAGTGAAGCTTGTGTATACTTTATTTTTCAAGCTAGTGCAATGTGCCATCTTCTACCACTGTTTTTATTTTATTGATACTAAAAATTGTATGATTTCTTCTGGTAAATATTCTACTTGCAACACTTACAGGTTTTGAAATATGTATATATTATAGCTGTTTTCTGATAAACCTCCCTTAGAACTCCATATAAAAAATGCAATATTTAATGTGTTTTCATGAGAATTTATAAAAACAGTTATGAAGCATAGAATAGTCCTCCATTCCATGGTGCAATGACTCATAGCAGGCAAGTTAATGGTGAGTCCATCAGCTGAAGAAGTGATCTTCCAGGTGAATGGTTGTCAGACCACGCTACTTGTGCTGACATAAGTTTTCCTGTGTGCACTGGTTATGGCCACAGTATATATCCCTATTATTTATCTTCCCATTCACAAACCCTTTTGACCATTATCTAGACCACCCAGACTGGCTACAGAACACATGCTTGCTAACTGGACAGTTAGGGAGGGAGTCCTTTAGTGGAGGCCTAAAATCTGCCCACCATTTTGTAGCCAGGATCACTTTGCTGCTGAGATTTATAAGAGCGTGGGAGAGCTGATGACTGGAATATGGAAATGCAGACAGAGAGAATCATAGCCACCGGATCCACTGTAATTAATTAATTTATCCTGGCGAATGTGGAACGTAACCTTTCATGAGAGCTTTGCAAGAGACCATGCTGCAGCCCATTCCCCAAGGCAAACCTTTATTTGACAAAATATACATGAGATCTGGCCAAACACCTCTCAGTCAGACAGCCTGCCTGTCACTGAATGGGTGAGCACTGCAAACTTCTCCTACTCATTGCTGGGTTGTTACTGAAGTTTAGAAGATCTTATATTGAGCTTCTTTCCTCATAATCCTTATCATTCAGCTGGTTGCATGCATTCACCTCCTTCAGCTCTCTCCTTTCTCTACTACCAACATTGTTTGCTAAGTTTCCTAACTATGATTAAGCATAAGCTATGACAATCTCACATGCAAAACACAAGCTATACCAAAGAACAGCTCATTATTCAGGAACTTATCTCCAGCCAAAAGCAGCACCTTTTCTGTTTCCCTGTTTTACGGCTGTGCGACTGTTTTGCAACCTTTTTCCAACAAAACAGATTTGGCACCTGAGACAGCCTTCTCTGCCAGTAAAACTGAGGTTTAGGCCTACATGAAGGCCGGATGTTCTGATCTATTGTTTTATGCAAAATACATAACTGTTGAAAACTGTTAGCTTAGTTCATTGACTTGAAAGCACCAAAGCTTCACTGTATATTTCTCAGACCTTTTCTCTGAGTTTTCCTGTCTCTCTTGACACCAAGGCTTCTTCCAGTCCTTCCAGTCTCTTCCTTAGTTCATGAGCCACAGAAGCCCTTAACCCTGCCCTCCCTTCCTTCTTCTTAAGCGCCTCTGTTCAAAAATGAAATATGATGAAAAACTGATACTAGCAAAGAATTGCTCTCTCTGTGTTTTAAAACATTGTTTCTTCTGACTTTTATTTCAATGATTTTTTAAAAAATAGGAATTTAAGGAAAATAGAAGATAGATGTGTTTTGAATCCTCTGAAATGAAAATAGTTGTGAATTTTTACTTTTTTTATTTTTGTAGCCAGTCAAGGATTTGCAGCATAGTTTTATTTTAAAAAGTAAAAATAAAATAAAATAAATCAGGATTTAAGATCAGGTTGAAATACGATTGAGAATGTGTCATTGTTATCATGAAAAAGGACTTTAGAGTAAATATGATGTTAGATGAAAGAGAGAAAAAAACCCACCTTATTTCCCCTAAGACAGTTTTGTAAGATTACTGCTACCTTTATTAAAGCTAGACTTTTCATACTAATCGCAAATATGTACTTCCTTATGGTCTAATATATAATATTATATAATACTTCATGGTACATGCTTATGATTTTTCCTTTTTAAATTTCTGTAAATGTCATGTCTATCAATGAAAGTATATGCTGATAAGAGGTTTTGAGGAGTAAATAGTGCTGAAAATGAAGTGTTCATCTTGACAGTAAAAAAAGTCAAGTGAGAAATCATTTGCTTCAGTTGTAAACTTATGAGTAAACTTTTTGTTGTAAGTTGTATACTTTTGTTTTGAAATCAAGAAGTCCCATATCAGGTATTTTGTACCACCATTGTCTAAACCTCATAACTATGCCAGGGAATAAAAAAGAATCCTTGGACTTCTTGTGCAAAGTACATGTTTGACTGGCTAAATAAATAGCTATGACGTAGTAAATGTCTGTTTAACAAACTCCGTTGAGTTGTCTTATTCATGACACAAATCCATGTTAGCGTAATTTCTTTTCTATTCTATGTAGTTTAGGTAATAAGACGTGATTAAAAATCTTGTTACTTTAATGAGGAAAACATATAGATTTTGTTCTGATACAACCTCAGTTGTACCAGTTTACTGTATAAGTCATAAGCCAGAAAGTTGCATGCTTATATTCCCACAGTGTAAGTTTATATTACACAATATAATGTCAGGAATGAGGACAAGATAATTATGGTTTTAGGAAGCACAAACCCACCCTTGTGCAGCACAAACCAGTTATTAAAAGGCTTGTAATTGGTTGTTATATCCAGATAATTTAAAATTATGAGAGCCAGCAGCAATTTTATGGGCCTTCTTTACGTCCTAGATGCACTTTGTTAGGAGTTCATTGAACCACTTGCAACATCACTTTAGTTAAATTCCTTGCTCTTGCCATTATAAATCTTTACACATCTTTATGCATCTTTACACATCTTTAAAGTTTTAAAAACTATGTTTAAGTAAAAAAAAGTTTTTATTTTCTTTTCCTATAATTTAGCATTGCATATGCTAAAGCTGATATTTACAGAAAGTGAGGTTTGAAGAATATATTTAAAGTTAGTTTTCCTGGAAGAAGAGGATAGCAAAATACTTAATATGAGCAGTTCTAACAAAATAAAGATCTAATGTATAGTACTTCTCTGTTAAAAATAAAAGTGACCAAAAAACCCAAAATTTAAAAATATTCCTCTCTCAATAGGTAGCAGGAAAAAACACTCTGTAGGGTCTGAATCCCATATAATGCAGGGGAAAAAAAATCTATAAAACAAGTACTTCCAGGCCTTTTAATAGTAAGAAACAACATGCGCAAAGAGCAAAAATTTCTTCACATACCAAACATGAGATAAAATTTCCTGCTGAGACCCAAAACCAAGAAGAGAGATATGTTAAGTTTAACTACATCAAGTACTTCCTTCCAGTAAATGAAATATTTTGATTAAAAAAGCAACAGCAAGCATTTTAAGATACTTTGGTGTGCTTGAAATACTCACTGTGGTTTAATGTCATCTAACTAAGAATCAAAATATCAGATAAAAAATTAAATATCAGAAAACTTATGTATCATTTTATAATATCTGAATGTGAATTTTGTCCTTGTCCCTGCTTAGGAGTCTTGGTAGAGTGTTGGTAGTGAGGAGCTCGCCACTTGACAACAGCATCATATTAGTGGAGGAACTTGTGTCTACCAATGAAAATTTTGGAGAAACCTATTTTGTCACAATATGAGGTTTCATTTACAGTATGAAAGCAGTGTATCTGCCTTCTGGCTGCTTAGACAAAATGCTCTGCAGGCCTTAAGAGTGTCCTATGACCTGTCATGTCCGCAGGATCTGTTATGTGCTCAGGATGAAGTTTACTAGATTTGCTGCAATTTTGTTTTTTAAGAAATGAAGAGATTAAGAATTTTGAAATGCTGTAATCCAATGAAAGCCTGAAATGAAAGCCTGGTAAAGGCCTTCAGGGGAACAAGGTGGTGTTCAGGTGTGATATTTGTATCTGTCTAGTTTATCTTAAAGTCTTTTGTGTTTGGAAGGTCTCTATGTTTTCTAAAGGAACTGGCCTAATGGGTTTAGGAGCACAGAGCCTTATGTAAAGCCAGCAAGAGCTGTAAGGGGAAAAGAAAGCATTTCATTCAGTAAATCACTTCAGGGTCAGAATGTAATGCAGAGATTTTAAAAATCTCTACTACAGAAGAATTTGCAGAGAAAACAGAATATTTTATATGGTAGTAGTAGCTATCTGTAATGGAAGAGGGGAATGTAATCCATGAATACATTGGTGTTTCATGCTAAGATGTATAAGAATATCTGCTTTTATACATTATTACTAGAAAAGTGAAGAACATGCAAATTCTCTGACAACATTTTGATCCTTTGAGCTTGCATACCGAAATCTTCTTATGGGCTAAAAGTCAGAACTACAAGATGTATACCTAGAAGAGACGAAGAAAGCAGAAGCTCCAGCAGTAGCTCACAGCCGGGACATGGAAGTGTTTCTCCATAGCCTTTCCACTTGAGACTGGGACTGCAAGGAAACCAAGACAGTGTCATACTTACCAGCCACTCCTGGTTTGCTCCACCTACAACTGGCATTTGAATTCTTGGGCCAGGACGTGATATAACCTAGCATGGGAGCTGCATTTGAATTCCTCAGATGATGCTAGTTGGCCACTACTGGCAGACAGCAAGTGAGGTAACCCCCCAAACCCACTGCACAGGCTAGCTCATAGCCTACATCAGCTGTGCTGCATTTCCTGCAGAGGGTAACTTGTCTGGCACAGAAACAACGTTACAGACACAGAGAGAAGGCTCACTAAGTACTTAAGCTCCAGTTTATGATATGAACAGCAGCTCCACGTAATTCAGAACTGTCCTGGACTGTGTCAAAATGTCACTAGTTTTCTAGCATATGAGGCCACAGTGCTGGCATTAGAAATAACATGTTTTTCTTTTGGCCTGAGGGGGAATTGAAATGCCTCTCTAAATAGACCTTCTCACTTCTTGCCATAAACGCTATAGGACAAGAGGATTAAAGGTTTTAACTGAAAGCAGCATTCTTTGTAGAATTAAAAAGGAAACAAAAAAAAGAGAACAGTGTTAGTGTATGAGAGTAGTATTCTGTGTAAACAGTCACAGACTGCTTAGCAGTTGAGTTATGCAAATTCAGCTGCTCAGCATTTATCAGTGAAGAAAAACAATGTAAATTATATATACACACACACACACACACACACACACACACATATTAAATTTTAGCCATCATTCTGCACCTTTTCACTTGCTCTCCGGTAACCTTATATATTTTGGATATGTTCATGGAAACCTAATACTAATCGGAAATTATTTTTCTTACATATCTTCAAGGATTCCTTAATTTTATACAATGCCGTAGTGGAATTCACGAAACAAAAATTCTTAAAAAAAAAGAATAGAGGATTTTCTTTGTTATGTACAGCCTTAAAATGCTGTTGTTTCAGGCTCCAAAATTGAAATAATTATTCAATCTTCATGATCCAAAAAGCCAAACTTATGAATCAAATTTTTGAAATATATTCCTCTTTTGCACTTGTGAGCACAAAACATTGAGTTAAATGATAAATTTATGAAAAGCTTATCCATATATTGTAGAAATATACCTACGATAATAATGATCTGTGGACCTCCTCAAAGAACTGCTCTACTTCCATATGGGCAGCCTAGCAATTGCAAAGCTGGTTTACCTGGAGGTCTTCTTAGAGGTATCCCTTCTCATTTTCTCCTACTGCTTTCAGCCTGTGGAAAGACCAATCATTTCAAGCAGAAGCAATATATCATAGCCTTACCTCACTATTGCTCTTATTTACGAAAAAATCCGTGAACATTATACATTTTAAATGGTCCAGCCCAAACTTTCGAAATGCCTGCCAGGGTGCTGTGTGGGCTGCTGGCTCCTGGGGGCTGGGGCAGGGGATGCCTGGGCTGGCAAAGCAGGGCCATGGGGATGGACGGTGATGGGCCAAGGCTGGCTGGGCAATCACCCCACGGGTTGGGGTTAGGATCAGGGCTGGGGAGGATGACCAGGATCAGAAACAGCTCTGCCATGACTGGGCAGGGTTAGCATATTTTTAATTTTTTTATTATGTCAGTTGTCTCAGTTTTCAGTCAGTGGTATACTGTTTTGCTCTACAGATTACCTTTCAGTCTTGGAGCTTCTTTTTGTCTTTCTTACATGTAACCAGAGCACGCAGAGACTTGTGAATGCATGACATAGCTGCAGCACATTGCTGCTTTTATTTTCTCTGGATCTTGGAAACACATTAGAACAAATAAAACAATGTTCAAATAAAAGGACTACATTGAAGAGGAACTGTAAGAAAGACTGAGAAAGATTTAAGTGGATATGTAAAAATAAGTTAAAAAAAAGGTAAGGGGGCCATTTTGAATGCATGCTATTTTGTGCCAAGCAGGCACGATTTATTTTTCAACTCAATGAAACGTTGTAGAGCATTTTTTGTGGAATTCCAGTAAAAGCTAATGTGTAGCACAAATAAAATGCAATTACAAAAAATAATGATTCACCAGAATAAATCTATCACTCAAGTGTTATTGACATATACTGAATTATCTCTTCATTTTATAAAGAAACTGAGACAAAACTGAGGGACAGAATGCCTTTGACTCCAAGTGTGTTCAAGCACAGTTGAGAAGTGAGAGGGGCCTTTTCCTGACTGTTTTGAACTGGATCCAGGGTGGGAGGAATACAGACAGCATATTAAATTAACAAGAGAAAATTGCTATAGGACACAGTATTGTGCCCTGTTGCCCTGTGTGGCTGTGCCACATTACATTGCATTACTAGCTAGACTAGATGGGTTACATTCCACTATAGGGAAAACTAGTGCTGCACAAACTCGGCAGGGACTACAGGTGAAAGCCTACTTTCTGCTCTCTCAGGAAGCTTCCTGAACACTGCTTTCTTGTCTGCATTTTCTGTTATAGGGCTGTGCCTTCAAGGAGATGCACCATGCTTTTCTGCAGTAAACTGAAGATTGTGCCTTTCCTCCACCGCAGGAAATTGAAGATTGTGCCTTTCCTTCATTCACATCACTGCACTTGTGCTTCTATGTCCAGTCAGCAAGCATCTTATCACACAGATGGGTGAAGTGCATCCTCAGGTCGCATGAACAGATGCCTGTGTGCATGCTCAGAGGACACAACATATGCTCATGTAAGGTAAGGATGGTCACACCATGTGAGAGGTTCATATCTTGGCTCTCCCCTGTGTATGGCCCTGAGCTTTTGAGATGGAAGACTGCAAATAACAGGCCTTTGGCTTGATAACATTTTATGATGGGCTATATTTAGGCTCTGACATAGATTTACCACTTCTTTTCTGACATTTCAGTTCAGTTTTAAGTGACTAGCTCAAAGCCTAGAGGTTGGTGCCCAAGTCAGAACATGGGACCATCTCCTCCCTCCCACCTCTCCCTGTTTCTAGAACTTCTTCTGAAAGGCAATAATCTGAAACAGTGATATTACTTTTCCCACCATAGTTCCCACATTTAGCTAATTTTATTTAGATGAATAAGCAAAATGCTGTTGTTGGGAGACTTCACCACCCCATGCAAGAAGTAGTTCTGTAGAAGGACTTCCCTTCCATAACAGGCCATAAGAGATTTGTTAGCAACCGCATCCTCCTGCTTCCTATGCTCCTGGGAGCACACGGGCTCCTCACTTTTCCTCCCCAACAGGAAGCAGGAAGAGAAAAGCATGAAAGGAGATAACGCTCCCTAGTGTTCAGCACACCAGGAGAAGAGGTATCTGCTCCACTGCAATGTATGGAGCAGGCTGTGCTCACCCCATGAGCTGCAAAGCATACAGAGAAACACTACCGTTCACAGCCCCTTGGACCCTTTCCCTGAGATCAGCACAACCCTCTGACAACTTTGCAGCCTGAAAAAGAGTGTGTTTGTCTCAATTTGAAGTAGCCATGCAAAGTTTAAGAAAGCCCTTTAGCTATTTGATTTACTACGTGATTTATTCAATCACTTGCTGCAACAATAAAAAAAAAGAATTATTACTTCTCAAGAAAATAATTTCCAAGATTTTTTTTTGCTGTAGTTCTTACTGTCAGTATATTTAAAAGGACCGAAATTTAGTTTTGATCAGCTCCATACACTTTATATGCTTATTGGATTATCAGAATTTATGTGAACTTCTCTGAGAAATCAGGATTAAACTCCTGCCAAAGCAAGTTCTCACATACGTTTTTCATTACTGCCTGGAGTGGCAGAGTTAGAAACACTTTACTCATGGTTTGCTGGTGTTCTGTCTTTCAGGCCAGGCTGAAACCAGATACCCATTAACATAATTATAATATTAATGATATTTTTATGAATTTACTTTGACTGAAATTTGAATAATAGTTCAAATTGATTCTGGTAATTTATGACTTGATCTGATTGTTTCTACTTAATGAAAGCAATACCATACCTACTGTACCTTTTATTCTCCTTCTAGTCCCACATTTGTTGAACAACATGACAACAAGAGTTCTGTAAATGTGAACTTACAGTAATATATTGCTTTGAGGCTTCTTTGCCTTTAAAGCGGAACAGAGTTTCTTCTGCTACAGTAAAATATCCCCTCTCCCAAAGAAACAAAACATGCCAACACTTCAAATTACTATAGTAAAAAGAAAAAAAAAATGCCATGACACTTGGACATAAGTGTTGAGATAAACAATCAAGTACTCATAAAGTTGATACTCAGAGCAAGGGGCATGAAGTGAGTAATTTATGGTCCTCACCCACTCATTCTTCTCTCCCTGAGGCACAACATTTTGGCAAAAAAATG
The DNA here is from genome assembly GCF_036370855.1 of Dromaius novaehollandiae. Lineage (NCBI taxonomy): Eukaryota > Metazoa > Chordata > Aves > Casuariiformes > Dromaiidae > Dromaius > Dromaius novaehollandiae. Next base: position 71,651,929 of record NC_088099.1, on the reverse strand, counting down.
TGAAAACAAATGTTGAGTTTTAGATACCCAAATCTATTACTTACTTGTACAAATGGCTTGATTTTCTCGAGTTCTGGGTATTCTCAGGTCTGACTGACCTCACCATCTATGGGGGTAGTCAGAATCTTTGAAAAAAGGCAGATTGCATATTTAAATACCAAATAGGGATTTGGTATTTAGGGTATACGGTAATAGGAACATATAATTACAGACACTCAAGACTCAAAATACTTCCTTTAACAATTTATCACCTGATTCTCTATCTCTGAAATAGAGGTGATAGTACATACAGGCATTTGTGAGAGTTTGTTAAATTATGTAAATGTAAAACATTAAGCATGTGAATACAATTCTTCTTATCAGAAAAAGCTAGAGAGAGAGAGAGTTGTGGGGGGGTTTTTTTGGAAAGAAACAATATAAAATAGCCAATCTACTAAGCCTAATACTACTTAACCATAGACTTCATAAAAATAGAAGTACACAGTTGATTTTAAAAAGCTAACAAGTATTTCCTGATGGGCACACACTATGAGTCTTACTAATCACATCCTGATCCACTGCATGCTGTTACATATAGTAACTGGATTATGCAAGGGGAAAAAATAAGACTAAGGAAAAAAATCCCATTCCACCCACTCTACATTTCATACTCTTTCAGTCATTGAGACAAGTAATAAACAGCAGTGTAGCTTGTAATTGAGGCAAATTTTTATGACGTTGTTCTGTGTTTTATGTGTTTATGTTTACTTTTAATATAATTGAAGTAGCCTCTTTATAACTGTTTCCTTTGCTTATGCATTCAATAAAAGGGCCGAGAACCATAAGAACTGCAGTTCACATGCACTATCCTTCCCTTTTTCTGAAGTCAAGTGTGGTATGATCAGGCTACATCAAAGTAAATTGAAAACTCGCTTCAATTACTGAGTCCCAAGTACAATCAATATTCTCATCAATACCACAATGTCTCCCCCTGTTTGTGGTCTTTCAGCTCCCCACTTGAGCCAAAGAAGAGCTGAACAGTATAATTTATGTTGTACTGCCATTTTGTGCTACCCATGGCCTAGATGCTTCTAACAGGCAACACAGCACACTTCACAGGCGATTAAGTATGTGAGGTAGCAGTAACTAATTGATAGACATAGCCAAGAATTCTTGAAAAAAATTTACAAATCCACTAAAATTATTTAGGAAGTAGAATATGATGCACAGACCAGTTTATTCCTTAGCTCCTTCTTTAGGCCCAAATCCAACTCTTAAAGTTCATGTTTACATTGAAAAATATGCATAATTCCTTGGAAGCAAAGCAGTTCATGGTACAACAGACTTCCCATAAGCTGATGCACACTCCTGCTAGCAAATATCCTTTCATAACACATATCTCAGCGCAAGTCCTCTGCCTGGCTCACAAACTGAAGATGACAGTACAGCACCCTGTTCAATATGCGTCAGACTTCTCATTTCACAGCTGTTCTGCTTCCTGCTGCTGCCAGCACAGCTGGCTGTGATGAGCATTGGACTGTGGAAGACCACTTTAGGTGGTTTACACTGAACAGGAACAGGTGAGGCATTCTCTTTGTCTTTCATGAAATTTCACATTGGTTGATTTGGACAATTGATCAAAGAGGACAAAGAGTGTTCCCTTGGCACTCTCTGTAATTCTCACACCCATGTGGCAGGTATTCCCCTTGTAATCACAGCTCTTTGCCTGCTCTAAATACAAGGCAGGCTGAAGTTTTGGTTTCCTAGGACTGAATTAGCAGTTTTTCAGTTTTTTTCATGAGGCAACATAAATTTTTGGCATTCAAAAACCACTACTGATACAATAACTGGAGAGGAAAAAAATAATAAAGTCACCCTCTACAGAAGAGGTTCCAAAGTATTTCAGGTCACAGCTGTGCTCATACTGATCTTCCCTAGAAAATGTGGCACTATGTCCTGGAAAACAACAGTTCTGAAATACAACTAGGAATTACAGTGGAAAAGTCACTGAACATGGACTCCAGTGTACTGCTGGGATAAAAAGTGTTAATGCTGTCTCAGGCTGTATAAACAGGGAATAAGCAAGTAGCATAGGGAAATGATTGCATCTGGCATTGCTTAAAACCCCTATTAAAATCCTACATACAGTACTAAAATACTCATTTTTAGAAGAGTGTTGAAATTGGAGAAGGCTCAGAAAAGAGTTGCAAAAATAATTTCAGTGCTAATGAAAGAGAAGATTGAGAGGTGACTTGATTACAACGTATCATTCATGAAGAGAAACAACTAGAGGGTACAAATGAGCTCTTTAATCTACTGGTGAAAGGCGTAACAAAAATCAATGGCTTGACTTGGAAGCCAGACAAACTCTTTACCATTTCAGGTCTACTCTTTATCATTTCCGGTCTTTGGGTCACAACTGAATGTCCTTCTATGAAGCAGCATGAACTATCAAGCTTCGTAGGAATTAGAGGATACACTCAAATGTCTGTAACAGGACTATGCAATTCACTTTCCTCTCCTGAGAACTTCAGGCAAAGCACCTTCCTACCTTTTGGTTAGTAGGCTCCCTGACTCTCAGATGTAAGGCAAGTAAGTTATTTAGAAGACATTTTAGAGGTAGATTGTTCCTAAATTCAAACCAGCTGCCCACATACAAAGGACTGTGAGTGTGTATGGGCATATGGGTGACTATCCTTGTCTGGACTTCCACGTGTTGAACACAAGGGTGTTGGGAGGCAATGGCTTCACACAGGCACCACAATTACTACATCCTGGCTGCAGTGTAACTATCTTGATTTTTTATCCATATATGATTTTTGTAAGACAGAGATTTCCACCTCTTGTGAGCAAAGTGTGAGTTTTACTTCTTCCAATTTCTCTTCTCCCTGTTCTCTTTTCTCTTGCAGCTTTCCTGCCCTTGTATGCAGGTAGGGCCACCTTCCAGTTGTCACTGTTAATAAAACATTCCAGGAAGCTAAGTGAGGTTAGTGCTCTGTCTGTGGGGTAATATGGTGGTCACACCTGACTCTCAGTTTCTAAGTAGCTCCTTTCAGGTTAAGGACAAGTGGGATTATTCTCCAAGTAACAAGAGGAGACTGAGATGTCTGAATGCACTGGCTTTTCTAAACTCTTCTCTGAACAATTTCTATGGGAAATTCTTGCTTCGTTTGAAAGTCAGGACTCCTGGATCCTATTTCTTCTTATGGCCATGGATCTTTTCAGGTCTGTGTCACTTAGTGAAATCACTTCCTCCATATAGATTGAGAAATACGAGTGACTGAGCACTAGTGAAGATTTGCTTAAGACTGTCTGTGCCTGGCCTAAAAACACAAAGGACTAAAGCAAATTATTTGTGAAAGAACACTGCTTTTGTGAATCTGCTGCTATTGAAGGGACCAGATTGAAAGATGCCTGGAGTCCAGACTTCTTCCTTCTTGGAATAGAATCACAAAAGTAAGAAATGAGCTTAGAGGGGACTTCTGGAGATCATTTGGTCTAACCTCCTGCTCACAGGCAGGGCTAACTTACAGCAAGTTGTTCAGATAATCGAAGGAAAGGTCTGAGAATATCTGTAACCTCTTTTTTAGAATAAGAATTAGGGCTAAAATCTTTCTTTTTCGGCTGTTCCATTTCTTTGCTCTGTATCTCTTTTTCTTTGAATGTCCATTGTGGACATACATTTCTTTAACTAAAGACCAAAGAGATCATACTCGTCTTCAAGCTGTTATAACTCAGAAGACTGTATAGTAGTTATTGGGGCTAGAATCTATGCTAATGATCTTCTGGTCTATAACAAGTCATTGGTCTTTGAATCCAGGGCTGTAAATTCCCAATAAATTGTCTCCTGCAATATCTCATATTAAAATACCCAAATGAAGCTACATAGGTAGCATAAGTGAGAAGGCTTTCTATTTGTCCTGAGGCATAGAGAAACTGGCAGCAGGTGAATGGTCTTTTAAGAGCATCAGAGCATGGGAATGGTTGAACTACAGATCCAAGTAGTACAGTATTCTTTCTCTAACCTAGGCAAATGGCAAGGGAGTAAGAAACTGGAAATTTACAGAGATCCTTCTCTTGTTCTCCCCTGTCTGACTCAGTAATCAGAAGTGCAGGGACATTCTGAGTGAGAACTTTCATCCGGGTTATCAACTTTGATTGCCAGACAGAATCTATCCTTCATGAATTTGTGTCTTTGAACCCATTTGTACTTTTGCCCTTCATGATACTTTGAGAAGAGGAGTTTCACAGTTTGGTTAGGAAGAGTGTGCAAAACTAATTTTTATTGTTCATCTTAAACTAGCTGTGAAATAATTTTATAATTTTAGCAGATGCTCTATGGGGTCTACATTGTAAGATACTAAAGCTAAGCTGAAAATCTTGAAAGCATATGCTTAAAAGCATAAAAAAGTGTTCAATGGGCTATGTTTGTAACAGAGTTACTATGTTACTAACAGAGCAGTAATAGCCGTACAGAGAAAAAAGTTAATCTAATTTCAATACCCATAGTTTCTGTTGCTCTGTTTTAAAGAAATGTTTCAGGTAGACTTTAAATTCCTTTAAATTCCTTGAAATTCCTGGAATTCACTAGGGGAATACTTTTGCTCAGAATGATCTTTAGAAATTAAATAGTTAAAATACCTGTTCTAAGAAGCGATTTACATAAGAATTATGTGTGGCATAGGGAAAAATGGGAGGAAATTATTTCATAACCAGACTGAGTGAGACTGGAATCCTACATGGAAAAAGTATGCAAGCATGTAACTATGCATTGAGTCAGAATGTGTACAAATAATAAGCGTTCCCCTCAGCCCCCTGGGAACCTCTTCAGGTACTTTCTTTCATGTCTAACATTCTTCAAATAGTCTGTCTACCTGTTTTTTGTTTGCTTGCTTCCATGTATCTGTTCACCAGCCTCCAGAAGACACTGGTCAAATACCTCTTCCCTATTTTGCTTGTTGGTTAGTTAATTAACTTGACAATTAATTTATTAACTTGACAATAAATTCTAAAACGCCAAAACAACAGTCTGAAACTCAGACTTTTCAGGCCATTCTGAAAGTGAATTACAAGATTTGTTTTCTACAGCAACTTTTCATAAGCACTGTAACACTAGCTCCCTCAGGCATTACTGAGTTAACTTCATGTCAGTTGTTCCAGCCTTGATTTTCACAGATACTTCACCAGTCATAGTCATCCTCTTTGCAGACCAAAATAAAGTAATTGCTGTCTAACTTTCCTTCAGTGGGCTGAGACTCTAAAACTCCCAATGCATATTCTGTGTTAACAGGGAAGTTGCCCCTTTAGTGCTGTGAATAAGCTAAACTTCTACTTTAATATCACTTCTTTATTTATCATAACATTTGCACACATTTTTAAAGTAAACTGAAACATTTCAGTCCATCTTTTCTTTACTGGACTAAAAAGCCCTTAAAGCAGTAGCAGTGTGTTATAAGAAAAAGGCTTAGTGAGAACTCACATGGATTCCATTACCATGAGATACTTGCAAAGCCCACTTGTGTGAGATGGAAAGCTGAATGCATTCTGCCACCTGAGAATTGTGGGTTACTGTGCATACACTGGGAGTGTTTTTATTACTTTTATAAAAATAGCGGGTTTTAAGATTTTAAATTGGAAAGACAAAAAGGAGTATTTTTGTTTAAAAGAAATTTTTACTGAGCATGAGAAACACTGACAGTAATAGTAACTCAGTGTGGTTAACCACTGGCTTACCAGTGCATCTGTTAAAAATATTCATAAAGGAATGTATCGTACACCTGGATCACTACACAAAGGAAATTCAGCTTAGATTTCACAGTTCCAATGTTGTGAGTAGTTACTGTTTTCACAGTAAAATTCCTCCAGTAAACTAAACTCAGTCAAGCCATGGGCTCGAGCAGTGACATGGTTAATGTCACTGGTTAATGTTTAGCACACCCTGGCATGGGTTTGGTCCAGACCAACTCCTACTCTTCCAGGCAATGCCTGGGTATAATTCTGGGGACAGTATGCACCTGGGAAAGTTCCTAGCAAGCAATTTGGATGCAGCTACTCTGTTTGAGGGATGAAGATGGTTTGTTTAGCTCTGCGGTTGAGGACTGAGTCATGTGACTTGGCCTTGGGGCCGGACAAGGCAGCCACCGGTTCCAGACCTTGGTGCCTCCTGCCTGGTGTTGCTTATGTGTGTTCTTTCAAAGAACCGTTAGCTGTTTTCTTTTAAAAGACTGCCTGTGATGGCAACTACCATTTATATAATAGCTCATTGTTTTGCTCATTGGTACTCACCCAGAATGTGGGAGATTTGGGTTCAATAACCTCATCAACTCAGCCTCAGGGTATCCAAAACCAATAAATATTTAACATAAATATATAGAAACAGTTCTTGAAGCATGGATTAGAATCTAGGTCTGCCCACTCCCAGATGAGTGCCATAGGCACGAGGCCACAGAGTCACATTCCCTCTTGCACTCCTCACATCTTCCATGGATATTGCATTCTTTCCTCCATAGATGTAGGGTTTCAACAGCAACAACCTCCTCCTTTCCCAGCTGCATGGCTTGTGGTTAATGCAGTCTCCTGGGAGAGGGGAGCTGTGGCTCTTAATCTTTTCAGACAGAGGAAATTGACTGAGTCTCAAATTCTCCAGCCTCTAGAGATTTCATAAAAAGGTAGGTAATGATATAGCCACTACCCTTCTTTTAAAAGGGAACATGTGCCATTGTGTTTTGTGTCAGACCCTTCTTGCATGCACATACGTGCATGTGAAATCTCTGCATACCGATTGGACTGTCAGGCCTCGGCAGGAAATACTTACCTTGCTCTCAAGTGGGACTATTTCTGGGCATAGCACATTGAGGTGGCCAGGGAACTTTCTGGTCAAAGAGGGAGACAGGTAACTCCACAGTTGGGTGGAAGGTGGATAGCAATTTTTGAGGCTGCAGTCTGGATCTATGCAGCACCTGCCTAAGTTTTGCTGAAGAGGCTTATGACCTCCTGGGGGACCTAGCCCCTCTTGTCTTTCAGAGGTGGAGAAACCTCTTCACCTCTTAGCAAGTTGTTCCTTTTGCATTTACCCAGATTTTTATAAATTTGTGTCTTTCCCTTTCGGACTTTTGTCTTTTGATTGGTTGTTGCTAAGACTTACTCTGTTTAACTGAAGGGCCTTCTTTTAACATCTAGTATCTTTTCCTTGTACAGATGCTTGCACACAAGGATTAAGTCAGTTCTTAAGTCTGTTCTGTTTAAATAGATTGAGATCTTTAAGTATTTCACTGTGAGACATATTTGAAGGCCTGTGAATCCATCCCACAGTGACTTCAACACAGTCAGCTGAGATTAGTGGTTTAGATTGTGATTTCTTCTGAGATTATTAGTTTTGTTTTAAACAGTCAGGAGGTGGGGCTATCATATAAACAAATGCCAGCCAAACTTTTTCTTATGTTATTCCTTGAAGCAAAGCTTTTGACATTTCAGTTCAAAATTAACAGAATTTTACTATCTGATGGCTTTTCAAGGCTGTACAAGAAATTAGTCAGTAACGATCAAGTAGTCTGAAAGTGCAGAGCAAATGTTTTCTCAAAGAAAATACCATTTAATTGGTCACAGTTAGCTAAGTTCACTGGAACAGAATGGGAACTGAAAGTGAATGGACCTCTTACCCAAACAATTTTCCCTCTGGAGAATAACTTAAAGACAATGTTGATGAGGTGCCAAGGTATGCCAAGGATGAAGTACGCTTATATTATCCATGACAGTGAGGTCTTCCAATTGTCATAATATGTTTGCAATAAAAAACTATGTATTCTCAGTAAAAATTAGTATTTTGAGACCTCCTTGTATTCATTGAAGTATGTAATTTAAAAACCTAATATGTAAACTTTTAAGTACACACACATATATAATATCCCCCAAATATGTATTTAAATAGGTTTTCCCACTTGAAGAGAGGCTTTTTAGATGCTGCAATATAAGGACTTTCAATTAGTACACCTGAAAATTACAAATACACTAGATTAGTTTGTTTTGATTTAAGAACTATGCATGCATAGATGCATACATTTCTATCCTGAATTTCCATAGGCTATTTATGATGACAGAATCCATCATTTTAGTAATGATGATTTTTGAGCATGCATGTTGGAGGACCAAGCTGCATTCCTGTGAGAGACAGGAGTGTGACTGCTATGTGCTTTTGAAAATGTCACCCTGAATGTAGAATCTAGGGCCACAAATAAAAGGTGTTGGAAGAATTGTTTCCTGTTAGTATGGATTTCTGTGTCCTGTGAACAAAATATCTTGATCTGCAGCACCAATGATTCAGGATATCACTGAATTTTGAGACATAATGCTTTGCCATCACATTCAAATGATATGCAAAATTTCTACTGCTGCTATGCAGTGCCTTTGTGCCCTCTTAGTTCCTTCCCTCTCACATGATCTCTGATCCGTGAGGGCTGTGCAGCTTCTGTGATGGTGGCATAAAAGCATTTAATGGGGATAAGAATGGTACATCACTTAAAAGATTGTCTGACAATGAAAGCATTGCACCTAGAAGAATACTTGGCAGAAAGTACCCAAATAATAACTCCAGAGCATTTTTGCTGGATGAAATGTCATTCTGAGTTGCACTGAAGTTGATTTTTGCATTACTTTTGTACTTCTTGTCCCTTGTATGAGGTCAGGGTTCTGTGATTCTTTCTGTCTGACATTTATATACAAATCTCAGTCATGAAGTAGACACATTCAAAATAAAATATATCTCTTAAATAATATTTTAATTCAACTCCAGTGAACTTGAACCAGAATAGTCTGTGTGTGCATTCTTTAAAGGCAAATTGAAAAAAATGGTAGCATAATTGAATACTTCCTGTGTCAAAAAAATATTTTATGGCAAACCTTCCAATTATCTCCAAAAAACAATCGTGTCAACAAAAGTGGTGTCAAAACCAAATTACTGTGTGCTTGCAGACATCCAGGATATTGTCAGCCTTCTTGACCAGACATCTTAATGAGTTAGACCAATCCTTTTTTCATTCATTTGGTATTTAACATATTTTGCAGATATGTGTATACTGTTTCTTGAGAACATTGTCAAAGAAGAGTTCAAGATCCAGTTTTTGAGATAAAGTTTCATCAGATTACAGCTGATAACTCTAATGGATATTTTTCTCCATCCGTTGGCTCTGGCTAACTATTCTGTTTGCTGCAATCAAGAGAACTACTGGAGTAGCCATATAATTTACTTACAATGTCAGACATAGGATAAAACCCTCTTCTAAAGCAATCTGGTTTTCAGTTCTTACTGTATGCTTTTGAGACTTCTGCCATGGAAATAAATGTTATATATGATATGATATATATGATATATATGATATAGTTGCCATACTGCGTCTTCTGCAGAAAATTCAACTTATTAAATGTATCACTCTTGGGATGAATTTTTAAAGAGGCCTCAATCCAACCTTGAATCATCATCTGTATTGTTAGATAAGTTGCAAAACTCATTTGTGAAGACAATCCATGCAATCAGCACATGAAGACCTGCTAGATAGATGACTGACTTCTTTGTTGGATGCATGAACCAGCTTGTTTTGACAAGTCGAAATTCACAGGTATGCTCACTAAAGCAAACCATTTAAAAGCTTATTTTAAGAGCATATGCCTAAAAGTGATAGTACATTCATTTCGTGACCACCATGATACTAAAACACGATCATTCTTCTACAGTTGAAATTAATAAATATATTCCTATAGTAGAAACATTTATTTCAACTGTAGAATTAGCCTTTATTATTGGTCAAGGATTGTCAATCAAATGAACTTATTATGCACTTGAAACTCATTAGCAGTAGAATACTGTAGTTGTAGATTTCAAATGACTGATGACTAGAGCTGTGTGAAATTGCTGCTGAATGATCAATTACTCTGTGAAATGTTCACTGTAAAGATATATTTTCCCTCAGAAATTATATCATTAAAACAATCCAGAACATTCCAGAGTTGCCAGTTATGAGTGTTTGTATGCCCACATTTATCCCTCTCTCTTCTGCTCCCCATCCCCTGAACTCCTGAAGGGACTGTTTATGTGGCAAGGAGTGCGAATGAAGAGATTTGCTAGGGAGCTTGTGCAAAGGCAGACATCATCTGTTTTTGTATTTCGGGGTTTGGAGGGCTAACTGGACGAGTATCCTGTTTTAAATTTTACTGCTAAATGACCTCATGTAGAAGAAGTCAAAACTGTGAATGGCACTAAGACAGAAGTAGCAGCTGGAGAAGGGCCTCCATCCTTTGTTCTGCCACAGCCTCCTAGTTCTTCCCGGTCAGGACATGGAGCAGGATTTGAACTTTTTACTGAGGTAATGATTAATACAAATTCCAGCATTTACCATATTGTCCACATCACAGTGAATTAGATTCCCTTGAGGCAAATTAGAGAAATGTTGCACATTTTGGCCATGGACAGTTTTGTGTGGCCAAAACAGTAACTGTCCCAGTAGTTCGCTTATGATATAATGAAATTAAGTGATTTAAATAAATTAACAATGGACTGGATTCAGCTTTTAGTAATTACTAATCACTACAGGACTGATACAGCAGAAAATAACCTTCATGGCTGCTAGCCCAAGAAAGCTCAATGGGTCTCTTACTTTTTTCCCTAACAGGGAAGAGCTCTGGCAGCTGAGGAACCTGTATTCCCTCTAGTGGATATAGCACTCTCAGAGTAGATGATACCATGGCTGTCTCTTGAGGAAATGAAATTCACAGATGATACACATAAAGGAGTCATAGGCATATTCTTGGGCAACCTTCTTAAGAAATTGCCATCTTTATTTATGACTAGTTCTTTGTTTGCATCAAAGTTCGTGACTTGGAGTACAATTTTAGAAAAGCTTCTTGAATAAGAGATGGAAGCTGAGAGTCCCCAAAAATGATTCAACAAACTGAATCCTCCTCCCCTACACACCAGACTGGTGAGCGAACAGCTCCACCTTTCATGCAGAATACTAGCAGTCAATATCATAAAAGGGCTTTAAATTTTTATTCACTAATATATTAGGGCAAGCACTAGAAATTTTCAAGCAGTAATTTTATGTGCATGTTCTGGCTGTGGATCTTCTTTGCACAACACATCCCAGGGAGGCCAAAAGTATGAACAGGTTCAGAAAGAAGGATGTGTTTACTTCAGGTAAACATACAGACAGAGTCTACATGGTACAGGCACAGGTCTAACTCAAGCAATGAGTTGGATCACTGGTTTCCAGAATGAGAAGTGCATCAGGAAAAATATCACCTTAAATTACTCCATTTCTTTCCCTGAGTACCCCTAACTGATTGTCAGAGGCAATATGGTGCTGGGTGGCCAGTGTGTCAGAACCAACATGGTAGTTTGTATCCTCTGACACCAGTCGCATTGTTACGGTCTTGTTAATAGTTACAGTGGGGAAATATTTTACTATTGCTTACTCTGTAGGTTCATTTTAGCAGGAGCTTCTGCTGCTTAGAATAGTTGTCTAAGAACATTCCTTTTTATTGAAAAAGAAACTAAAATTGCTTTTGTCTACAATTTTTTTCAAAGTAGGTCTCAAGTCAGCATTACATTTAATGTAGTGCTAAAGGTTTTCACTGGCTAAAGTAGGGAAAAAAATGGAAATGGAGAAATGGCAATTGTCATTGTCTGCTAAGAAGAGAGGAGAGTTAGAGTGAAATTTCCTCCATTTAGTTGCAGCTATTTTAACTAATATGTATTGGTATGAAATGCTCACCAAGAATATCTCCTACTTTTGTATTTCATTATACACTTAATTTTTGTGGGCTGAGTTTTAGTTGGATGTTGAAGCCATGCCAAATTTGAAGTGGCACATACGATGAAATTAAGCAAATTGTTGCCATACACAACTTCGTTTACCTCAGCTATAGCAATGCCACTCTACATTGGAAAGAGAAATTGAAATATTTCACAAAGCCAACTATTAAACTATAAGGTACGGATGAGTTTTATGTATGTCACAATTGTACAAATCAGTGATATGCACACAGACTTAGCTAGTCAAAAAGGCAAGCACTCAGGATAATTTATTTTGGGATTATGGGTTTGACTTAAGCACACGTACACAAACACATGCACTTTTGTTTTGGTGAATCACAGTGATACCCATTTCAGCCATGCTAAACCAGACTATTCAGGATTTAAAGGCTAGTGATTGAAGGAACTGAGCAAATGGAGCTGAGTCCCAGGCCAGGGCCAGGATGTGAGGGGCCTGGATGCTGTTGCCCTTTTGCCAGCAGTTGTTACCCTCTGAGCTGGCCTGGCAGCTGAGTCTTCTCTGCACTTGTGATGTTTATTCCTAGGCAGGAAGATTAGATAGGTGGTAAGATTGAAAATTGAATCTTCAGAAGGTGAGAAATATATAGCAGTTTTGCCAGCATGCTCATCTGGCCTTGATCTGGTGGCAAGAACCTTCCTGATACATCTGTGCTGAATTTTGAGGGGAGTCAATGGTCAGGACCCTACATCCCTGGTTTGTCTGGTAGCTTGGTGGTTTTCCAGCTATGCCCAAACAGGCTGCTCTTTAGGCAACCTGACAGGTGATAGCGTGTGGGTGGTAGAGTGTATGCTAGTTGCCTGCTTGTGTGTATTCCCGAGATTGCTTTTTAGTAGCAGTGAAGAAATAGCTATTGTTGTCAGTTATAACGGGAGTCATTCTCCACGTTCCTAGAAGAAAAGAAAAAAAGACTCAAACCAGAGCACAATTCTGAAAACTGACCTCTAGAATCAGACTGTGGCAGGATAGCTTCTCACCTGTAAATGAGAATCATAACCAGGCAGAGAAGAAAGGTCTGAATGTGATGTTTAATGTTCCTCAGAATCTGGTAGCTTCTAAAATAAGAAGAAAGGAAATAAAAATAATAATAAAAAGGCATTTTTTTCTTTGAAAGGAAAACCTCTAGCCCAAGGCAGATAAATCTGAACTAACTTTTTAGACTGAAGTATACTGATGAGGTGACACCAAGCCAATCCAAATATATGTATGTATATTTACCAGTGTTCAAACTCTGGTGTGATTTTTGGCATAGTTCTATTTAACTCTCTGCATGCTTTAAAGCAGTAAATCAAATGTATTTCACCTCACTGAGAGTGTTATTAATGGGAAAAAAGTAAGGAGATTAAAAAATGTAAATCTAAGAAAAACACAGACGTTATTGGTTACCTATACAAGAACTACAACTACAAACAAGTACAAATGGCAGCTTTTTTGAGTATGAAACATAATAAGTAATAATCAGTATCTTATAGCATGATAGCCGAAGGCAGTGACATTTGAACAGCATGTCTTCTCTAAGCTTAGATAGCTTGGTAGCACATATCTGCAAGTGCCTAGCCATGTTAACATAAACCCTCATTAGACAGGATTAGGCAAGAAACAGTGACAAACAGGATGGACACTAACCCTCTGAGGAACCAATTCAGATACTACACACTAATTATCCTTTTAAATTACTTTAAGATTCAGGGAATGAATATCAGTGTATGTGCATATGATTACATGGGGAATTGTGTTTTACATACTACAACCTGTTTGTATTTTGCTTCCAGGATGTAATCATGTAGCAGTATCTCCCTTAAGCGGCTTTTAACAATTCATTTTGGAAAATACAATTTAGGAACAGTTACAGGACTGACCAAATTCCAATAATGTGGACTATGATAACTTTCACTGTAGACACCACGTTGAAGTTACCAGAAATCCTGGGTAAGGATGTCCCAAAGAAAAGAAAGAAGCAAATGCTGACTCAGGGAATTGTATTTTGATTGCTGATTCCTTACTTGCTCTTTTAAAATCTGTTATAGGTTAATTTGCCTCAATTCTGATTCTGCAAACTATAGGAGAATTTTTAATTCTTCCTCCTACATTTCCTAAACTATATGCCATCCTGAAGGTAACCTGTCAGTATCAGCCACAATAGCGTTCTGGGATTTTAACATTGGTTAACTGATATTTATCCTGAAGCTGAATGAATTTCTATTCATTTCTATTCTATAAGATTCTGATCAAAACAATATTAAATGTCTGATATACAGAATATCTTAAAAGGATGTGTATTTAGAGTTAAGAAGGGAAAAAGAATATATAAAAATGAAACACATACATACAAATTTAAAAATGACAGATAATAAACATAGTAGATTCTTCTCATCTTCACCTGACAAAACCTAATTTTTGTAGCGGGATTTTCCTTTTTCCTTTTACCATCAGAATTGTTCTTAGAAATAATTTAATCACATGAGGATATTTTGAGTGAATGTCATATCATCACTATTGCAAGTAAAACAAAAAATTTAAATGTAAGCTTGTCAGATAAGGCAAATAGTGTCTTTATTTTAAAACATTTTACTTTGAAAATATTTTTTTTAGATCTGGAACAACACATTTTATTGTGACCTTATCAAGACTATCTGAGATGTACAAGATAGTGCCAAATTTACAATAGAAAAACTTTTACATCTATAATGAAAGTTTAGGAATTACCGAAAGGTGACATCATTTTTTGTATCATATAACAGTTGAAACACTTTGAAGTGCTAATAGGTAAATACAGGAAAATTCCATCTTTATTTTCTGTTACTGATTTGAATGAGTCAAATTTTCAAAGCAAGCTCATTCTGGCTAATGCATACAAGTGATAACATTTTTGCATGCTATTTTGACTAATTTTATGAACATAATTTCAGTGTGAATCTGCACTTTCTGTCAGACTAAGAATCACTTAGAATTGCACAGAAGCAGCTTTTGCATTCATTTCTGACTACGCTAACACAAGGTGAAGTCCTGATATCTTTGTTTCTGACAGCAATTTTATTTCAGATCTATCTTTTACAAAACATTTCAGTTTGTAGTTATGCCAGAAACTGAAAGGAAAAACTAAAGAGAAAGGTTCCCTGCTTTAAAACCCAATATTGGAATCAGCAAATAAATTGTAAAATCTGTCCTTCCTACTCTTTTTATATTAAATAATTAATTTGTTTGACTTTGTGGATCATCTGTGCAAAAATAAGATATAAACCTATACAGAGAACCCAGAGATAAGAGTAACTGAGAACCTCTTTTAGTGCAGCCCAGTAGGCAGGAGGTAAGGTGGCATTTATTCGTGCCGATTGTAGTAGGCGTGGCCTTTATTCTGTAGGAATATTATGCATGAGACCATATCTATGGGACAGGGGAGAATCAGGATTAAAACATGGATGGAAAGGTGGTTCAGAATAAAAGGATAGAAGAAAAATGCAAGAATGCCCTTTGGTTGAATCCATTATCCTAAGCCCCAGTCTTGGGAACATGAGAACACCCTTGGCATAAACATTTGTGCTGAGGTCAAGTGGGATTAGAAGAACATATATTTGGATGCCTGGGGCTATGTCACAAAAAGAAAATATTAATTAAAAAAACAGACTAGAGGTTTTACTTACCCTCAAACTACCTTTTCTTTTAATACATTCTTTTGCTTTTTGCAGTCAGTGGACTTGATTTTGATCTCCCTTGTTTTGGTTTTAATCAGAATAACTGACTATAAGTCAGGGCATTACACCAATATCAAATCAAAGTAAATGAGGGAAGAGTCATACTAGCAGCGTATTGCTTCAGTGCTGCTCGTTAAAAGAGGGATGAACTCACAGCAAGTGAAAGTTAGGATGTAAGAGCTTTAATCTGGGATCTGACGAGGGCTGCTCAGATGGGGCTAGATTTCCTATAAGGCCTTCAAATGAGGGCTGAAGCCTCTGGCTGCCTTGGAGTGCTTTTAGTGTGTAGGTCACCTCATGGGTTTGCATTAGGCTTCAGCCCTGGCTGATTACAGCAGTTGGGCATGTGCTAGACATTTAAAATTGACTGTCTGTGGGACTACTTCCCTGCTTAAAGCTAAGTATATACAAACATTTTGATGACTCAAGTCTGTAATGTCCAGTTAGAAAAGATACTGAAGACAGTGGCCACCTTTGACTTCACTGTAGTCTGTCTAAATTAGGAAAAGATGTTGTTTGTCTAACCTGACCTTTTCATAATCTACGTATAACAACAGTGAGACATTTTCCTTCAGTTTAGCTGGTCAAGATCAGTTAACCAACCAGTCTCAGTTCTGTTGCCAGAGGACTCTGTTATTTTCAGTTTCTCAACCTTCAGCTCCGAGATACGCTCCTGCAGTGTTTGTGCTGGCTACTTAGGAAAGGTTTTACCACGCCATGACAACTAAAACAACAGATCCCCGGGAACAGTCAGCTTTGGAGTGCACAGAAACAATTAAGCCACTGTGGGAGTCGAACTGGGATAGGTCAAGAAACCAACGTGTTGCTTTGCCGAACGAGGACGGGAAAAGATGAGAACAAGAATGCCTTGATCAGAGACTTTCATGTGTGCTTTTGGGGGAAGGTTTCGTTATATGAACTCACATTCTTTAGGAACTAGGTTGAGACCTTTAGCTATGTTTAGACTGTGACCTGAACTATATTTGAAACAAGATACAGCAGCTCCGAAGAGTGGCTGCATTAAATTGTTGTCATTTAGCTCTTGCTGAATTACTATCTCATCCTGCAATTGTATGAAATGTCCCCAAGCACACATACCATCCCCTAATGCCTTTATAAATTAAATGTATTTGTTTGTTTACTAAAGTTGAAAGGAGTATTTTTCTATACAAACTTAAAAAAATTTTTCTTCTCTTTGCAGCATGATTGGAAAATATAATGATTGTTTTATATAATATAATATATAATATATAATATAATATATAATATTATAATATAATATAATATTAAAGATAATTTTGCCCCACACCCTGCAAAAATATGCTTCCATTTTATACCTCATTAAAGCAACTGCGGCTAATTTTTCATCGATATATGTTAGTATAAAAATTCTACCTCACTGAATTTGCCTTGTGCTTCGGATTGACTACTGGAAATAGCAAAGAAGTCATATTCTTTTGGCATTTTATAGATTTTGTCTACTTATTTTAATGGTAAAGTGTAATGATGCATCATTAGGTGACAAAGGCACTGCCTCAGAAGAAACAAACATGAGAAAAGATTTGTGTTCATTCTTATACTCCTTCCATTCCTCAGGTTCGAATTAAATTGAACTTGAGTATCATTAAATGAAAAAAACTCAAATTTTTAAGCCAGGGAAAGTAAGTATGCTGCATTAAATATATTAATTGAATATTATTTATTGAACCAATTACTCAATAAACACTTTATTTTTCTAACAGCATGGATATGTGACTTGACAATTTGTATAAACAACATGTATGTTCTTAATGTATATGTTTATCTACAATAGTAAACATAAGCAACCTTTTGCCTATCATATAATGCCCCTAAAGGCATTATGGGTTAACAGTGATTTAATCCCCTTATGCATGCATAATATGACAAGCTTTGCATAAATGATAATAAATAATTGGTATGTATAAATAATTCATCATTTATTTTTGCAGTAGAAATAGAATTCTTAGACATATTTTAAACAAAGGGAATAGCAAACATGATCTCAATCAGAAAAGGGGTTAAATCACATTACAAAAAATAGTGTTTCAAATGATCAAGACTCATGCATGCAACATATATTTTTATTTCTTTCATGCTAGCATATTATATTGCCAAATTGTTCTCAATACATATGGAACTTGTTCTCAATATATATGGAAAAATATATATTTAAGAGCATCTTAAAATAATGAAAGAAAGAAATGCTATGTTGGACATTTAATCCAAAACAAGAGGTAGTGATATATCAGTAAAAATTAATGTGTACACTGTGTTCTCTAGAAAAATGGACATTGTTGGTGAATTTCACATTTTTTACAGAATCAGTTGCAGGGTTTTCTGGAGATTCTTCCAAAATCCGCAGTATAGCTGAGAAAATTATGTAATGTTAATATTTGTAGTAAGTGGCTATATAGCACTGACTCTGCCATTGCATAATAAATTTCTAATTGGATGCCTTTTTTTAGATGAAGTAATATCCTAAAAATATAAATTAAAAAAAACATATTACTCTAAATGGGTAATAGTTTTAATAATAAAGAATCATTAAGATTTTAAGATTCAATATGTATAGCAGTGAATTAACCTTAAGAATGTAATGCCATCCTTCTTCAGCATGGCAGCTGAATACACACTGAACTTTAAGCACATGCATCAATCTCATTGACTTTACATTATTCTCTCCAGGGTATATTTCTTTTCATTAGGAAGACACTGATTCTTAACTACCATCAAACTGCCGACTCAACTAGCTTCAATAAGCCCCTCTGAAGCTTCTCAAAGTCTTCTCTAATTTTGACCAATATAAAGAGTGCTGGCATTTGCAAATGTTGACATCTCATTTCTTAACCCTTTCTCCTGAGAACTGTTTGTAAATACATATATCAGATAGGAGTGACTACAATATCTGTGAAGATTAAAAATGTTGTGACAATGGGAAATATCACGGTTCTTATATACTCTTTTACCCTCTAATATTAGATATTGCTGGTTGTGGTAAGGAACTGTGAGATACCCAGTTATTAATGCATCAGTCTGTGAAAAACTCCTTTGCACATAGATTCTGTCGTTTAGCCATTTTTCAACCAAAAGCAGAATTTGAACTCTCACTTTGTGACTACTTAAAAGCCACATATAAGGGATTTTATTTTAACTGTTTTGAAAATAGAAGTTAATACATGTCTGTTATTTACTTGTAGAGCAGAGAACTGTGAATTGCACAAATTTGTCTTTGCTCCTTTCATGTCATGGCCACTCAGTTGTTTCATTATACATTATTCATTATTTTTTATTACAGTTTCAACCAATTTCCTGATATTAATTCATAAATCCCAGAAGTTCCCCTACTTCCTATTTAAAAATTAGATAAGAACTCTTGATACTATCTGATATAGTAGCAAATTTAAATAAAATATTGCTTTTTTGTTTTTGTTTTGTTAGCTGCTCACCTAGATTTTACATGTTTCGGTTTACTATTTTGCTTGAATGTCTTCCATGACACCTCAGTGTTTGACTATGCCCTAAAAGGAGTTTTAAGTTTTAAAGAGTTTTAACGCTCCTTGTGTAAACCCACTGTATCGAGCCTCAATATGCCTTCTCAGCTGCCACCTGACCCAATAGTCATGAGAAATGCATAGGTTTTATTTTCTTAAGAGTTAAGCTACCTTCACATCTAGATGTCTATCCTTAGGTCCTGCAAGAACTGCATCTTGTGTGGGGAATCCCAAGCAGGTTTGGCACCCAGGCAACATTGGAAAGCCTTCACACTAATAGTTCCTTCACTTATTTCACTGGCCTCACCGAGGCTGATAGATATGGCTTGTATGGATAGATATGGCAAGTAATGGCTTGGCCCACTGCAAAGAAATGCTGATGCAGCAAATAGTTTTGTTATCTGCTATTCAGCAGCTCAGAGACAAGCACATTCACACAGGAGGTGGGACACCTGTGCTTCATTTCATCTTTCCTTTGTGAACACCTTAGCCTAGGACTTAGTTGTGGAAGGAATGGCTTTGATGCTTTGTGCTGCAGCTACTTGAAGTGGTGTGGGACCACACAATATTTAGGGAATCAGAAACAGCAACAGAGGAAAAGGACACAACTGTTAGGCAAAATGATTTGTGTGAAGACTTGGGTTCCAGTCTGTGGTCCAGAGAAAGTTTAAGCATTAATTCAAAGTAGTCTTTGGACAGTATGAGCTCCCTATGTCATCATACTTTGTAGCCTGTCTGTGCTTGTGTATTCAGCTGAGTGCTGAAAAACGCAAGCTCATGTCCCTTTAGGCACAGGAAAGAGCTGGAACCATGTGTCGTTCCTCCTGTTGGGGGAAGGAGCATGAAAGAAAATTCTTTTTTTTTTCTGAATTAGTTTTTGCACAGATGAGCTCTTGATGCCAGGGCGCCACTTGAGCAAAACCAGGGCCAGTGCTGGTGAGCGAGATGGGCCAGGAATCAGGGACTGTAGAAAGTAGGACCAAGGCAACCCGGATTTAGATAGATGCAGTGCCACGACATTAGCCATTTAATGTCTTAAAAAAAGAGAGTGCAGTTTCCATTAAAAAGGAAAAGCTGAAGAATTGCAATTATACAGTTTGCAAGTTTCTAACTTGCCATCTGCATAATAATACTATATTTACTGTACAATTAATAAATTATCTATATAGGCTTCAGTTTATTAATTGCTTCCATATGTTATTACTCTTAATATAATTGAGAATAGCTACTACTATCTTTGCTTTCCCTGGATTCCTTTGCTTTAAGAAGAAGATGTAGAAAATAAGTGAGGTATATTTTAAATAAGGTCATTAAAATTATATCAAGAGGAAAACCTGAGTAAACATCTCATTTAAGTTGAATGTTCTTTTAAATTGATTCTTTCGTATGTGTTTTTGCTTTGTAGGCACACTGAAGAACAAATAGCAAAGCCTTACAATATTAAGGAAGAGAATGTGTGTAGGTTTGCATTTGGCCTGTACATTGGCTTTTCCGCTCAAGTATTTTTTCTGGCTTAGCCATTTAAAGGAACCAGTGCAATCAGGGATGCCATTTACAACCTACACAGTGGAAATTAGAGCCTTTTAGGGAAAACGTATTTGACTGATAAAAACCTAGCTTCTTAAACTTTGGTGCGACATAATATTTCTTTTGGCAAGAGGTCACTAGTGCTCAACATACATCATCACTAGCTTATTAGATCTTGAGGCAATTAGCCGAAAACAAACAGAAGAGACAAGCCCCGTATTGAACCGTAGAAACCAGAAGAAAATAGCCCATGGCACTCCATTATTCCAGAGCTTCATCAAAGGCTAGGCTCTGGCTGCAGTTTAAAGAAAGGAGAGCATTGTTTTCATGTAACATCTATACAGTATAGTGGCTTTACCACATTATTTTTCTACTGATTCAAGTTACACCCAAACTTGTCTTGCTATAATAGGACAGTAGAAAGAGCTTTTCAGTTTCTACCTAACACAGTATATACAATGTGTTGCATGATTAGCTAAGGATTAAAAATCCAATTAGAACCTCCTTTTCCATGGGAAATCAGATGAGAAGTTTTGAGAAATATATTGAAAACCACTACTTAATATAATTGTCTATGATAACATGCGCCAAATGAAGATCTGATATCTGAGGAACTCATGGAATCTTTTAAGGAAATAGACCTTTACCATTTCCAATGTAAATATATATTTCTTAATGAAAGGTGTTAAATTTGGCAGAGAAATGCAGACATATTACACTGGTTTTGATAGGAAGCAGAATTTTTTTCTTTACAGAAAAAGATAACCACCTGAGAAAAAAGTGTGTTATTGTAAGCATGACACAATTAAATGAAATAACTATGGTATAAGTCTTTTTTTTAAATAATGTGCTTTAAAATTTGTTATGGTAAATATGGTGGCAACCAATAGAACTTGGCTTCACTCACATATGGTAAATATTAAGAATTATGGTGCAAAGCTTTCAGGATTCTTATCACCAAAAGAAAACTTAATTCCTTGGTTTCAGAAAAGGAAGCCAGTTGTCAGAGGTACCTGGCTGTGTTTGCTGCTTGTTTCTTATCTGGCTATTAAATAGATGTATTTTTGTGTGTACAGATTGAATTGTACTGGTATATTGTTTATCACTAGTTTGTTTTTTAATCACAATAAATCTCTAAATTACTAGCATTTTAAGAAATTGCCTGTCTTAAATTTAAGTTTTATAATACTTTATGAAAAAATCAGGTAAATCTTTTATCCTGAGTACCAAATACATTTTAGGTACATAGAATGCCAATATCCTCTTTCTTGCCTCCTGTTTGTTCACTAGTTATTCACTTCCCCACCCCGAATCAAATCAAACCAAGCAACTCAGACTGCATAAACTAAGATCTTTAAAGATATGAAGACCTCCTTTGTACCAGTGGTGGGTTCTGAGCCTAGAGCCAACATAACCTGATGCTGAAGGCTTGCATCATGTTGGTGCAAGGTGGAGGATGAAGAGCAGTGTGTGCCTCCTCCCTCAACTTCCCCCCTCTCTTACAGCTTAAGGAGTGGCTTCAAATGATTCAATGATACCTTGCCCCCAGTACAAGGGGTATGTCAAACATGTTCTGCACCCTTCTGACTTCTGGATCAGTTCTGTCAGGCAATTAACTGCTCTTAGTTATACTGAAGAACTATGCAGACTTAAAAGTAGGCAGAGCAGTAAAGGCCATCACAGTGCTATTTCACCCAGCCTCCTCCGCTACTTCAGTTTTGACAAGGGGTTGGGGCTGTAAATACTTTTGTACAGTGTGTATAAAAGTTCTTGTAGAAAGCTGATACATTTCTGATATAGGAATGTAGAGAGAGCTATAACTGAAAAAAGACATGCTTCTGGACAAGCAGTCAAGCTTCATCCTTATTTGGAATTCATGACTGTAGAAATTTAAGTGCTTAAAATAAAGCCAAAGAAGCAGAAAGAACTGTGAAAATTATTAGCCTATATTTATTTTCAAAAGCAAAATTGTTATTTGCAGGCTTTCCTGAACAACATAAACATTAGCTTAGTTATTTTCATAGTAATGTCTCCTTTCCAATCCTTATTTACTACTTCAGGTCTTTATCTTTTCATCTCTTCAAAGCCACTGGCGTGATTTACAATAGTCTTATCAATTTCATGTGAATGGTCTATGGAATGCTAAGATTTGGTCAAATTCTTTCCCACAAGAGGTTTCAATTTGTTCATCATCCCTTCTGGTATCTGGTTTCGAGACATGATGTGCAGAATTACCTTTAATATCGGTTCTGCAGATACAATGCATTAGCAGAGAAAATTAGACACAATTCCTTTTAGATCTGATATGCTGCTGTTGTCTTTAGGTTGTCAGGGTGTCGAATTAATGGCAACTGGAGAAGGTTGCTATGACTTAAGGGATCACTGTAAAAGGAAAAACAATCCTTTATATCTTTTCTGAGAGAAAAGAAGGCAGCTGTTACATCCCTTTCTTCTATCAAAAAATTCCACATTTTTCTACTCTGTTATACTACCAAAAGAGATGTGTGTATGTATGTACATATGTGTGTGTATATATAGATATATGTGTGTGTATATATATATATACATATATAGGTATATATTTGTAATTCTTCCTGTAAAATTAAAGCAAATAGAATTAATGTGGTAACTTCAACTTAAAAAAAAACACAGAAAATACATCATTTTAAGGTTGATCAAATTAAGTTTGTTATGAAGTACAGCTATTAGAAAGCCTGTTTTCCCAAAAACAACCTGAAAAAAAATTACATAGATTTCCATTAATTTAGAATCATGTGTGTAGTTATTCTATAATCTCGTGACTATATATCTACAAATGGTGGAAACTGCCTTTTCTGAAAAAACAAAGTCAAGCGAAACACATACTTTATGCTGTATTAAGAATATGATCTGAAAAATAAGTATAAACAACTATTTCATAAATAAATATATATGCATATATATATAATTTACATATCCCTTAGAAAAAAACATTGTTTTCCTTAGAATGCACGCTTATAAATGGCATGATTGTTGAATTTCATCAGGGCAAAATCATTTGTAGAAAAACAATATAAGAATAACATTCATACAGATAAAAAAAGTTCACAAATGATTCTGGAAAGGCTGAACAAGTGGTCATGGGTTTCCTATGGGCTAGAGAAGGGATCTTTGCTTAGGCCTTGATTAGGCTGGAAAAGGAATTTAGGGGTCACGAGGCTTGGATCTATGATTGTATAACCTGAGTGGCTGAGAACCCTGTACTGGGTGGGAATGCGGAAAGAGAGCAAATGCTATTGAAATCCTTAGGTGGAGATAGCTAAAATACCGGGTCAGATTGCAGATCAATTGACTGCTCTCAATTTGGGCTTAAATCTCTCAGTCTATGTGGTGACCAGTTATTCAGGGTAAGTTTGAGTGTCATCTTTTAAGAATGTTTTTAGCAATGTAAATTTGGGGTGAGAGCTTGCTTACGTATTCACTTTAGTGTGTATATATTATGAAGTGTAGATGCAATTAAAATAAATTAATACATATACACAAACAAATATCTACAGTGACACCTTGTAAGCAATAGTAGTTTTACTTTCCTCTTGCAACACTCTTTGCTTACTGTACACCCCCTGGAAAAGCCAGAGTAGGTGTACAGGCATTGCTATATGTCTAGAAGCTCAGTGGCCTTGGCCTCTGTGCTACTGAATATCCTCCAGAACCCAAAGGTCCTTCATTGAAAATATTCTGCCCGGAGCCCAAAAGTCAATGGCCTTAGAGACTGTCAGTTCAAGCACCGAAGCTGAGCTGAACTACTGAATCAGAAAATAAGGAAAGATTTTGTTTCTTAGGTAACAAGGCCCCACATTGTACAGAACTTTATAGGTCAAAACAAAACTCTCAGATTTCATCTGAAGTTTAGTTAAAAGTACATTTTAAGAAGTTCAGATGTAGCATGCTCCACATATGAAGGACTGTAGATTAAACATTCAACCATAGTCTGGTTTAGCTGATGTTTCCAAGGAGTATTCAGCTGTAGCTATGATATTTGGGGGTAAAACAGCCATGAGTTGACAAAGGCATGGATGACTGAGATAAGTTGCAAGCAAAGGGAAAAGTGGCAATGCTCTGGCCACATGAAATGGGAGTAAAAGGATCATCAGCCACTGCTATTAGGTGGATATCAGAAGCACGACTCTGAGATCACCTGCTTTTTACAATGGAGATCTGTAAACTTTCTTACATGAAAAAGCAAATATTAATTCTGGTTATTCCTCAGACCAAACCAGCAAATGTAAAGGTACTGTGCTCTAGTCACACAATTCCTCCAAATGCTAGTTATACCTAGATGCAGGGAGAGCCAGCTGGCAACATCACAGGGACTTCATAAAATAAACAACAGTGTTACCAATATCACAAAGCTGCTGCTATCAGAAATATCTTGTTTCACACAGTTATCTTTCGCTGAACAGAGCAAGTACCTGAATAGCCTTTCCATGAGAAAACCGCTGAAGGAGGAATATGTTCATTCCCCCACCCTGATCAACTCTTTAAAAATCTGGCCAGAAGCACAGCAGTTTTATCAGCTTCTTAGGGTCAGTTGTATAAAGTGAGTTAAGATGGACAGTAGTTGAAAGCAGAGATCATGAAAGTTTGATTTTTTTCTATTTCAAAAAGTGTTAGATCTGCTGGAAGAAAATCTGCATCACAGCCAAACTGACAGATAATGATGACTCTATCATAATGATGATTTTCTTTTTAAAACAATCTAACACCCTACCAGCTACAACAGTCAGCAAGGAAGTGTGAGACTTTGTGTTTCAAATGGTTTAGAAAGGGTTTCACACTCTCATTCTCTGGAGAAAACCTCTAATTAATTGATTATATGATATTCCAGATGGGAGCATTCACCTTTCCTGTAGAATTATTGGAAAGAACGTGAGATTTATGGAAACAGAAGCATGCAGGTAAGAAGGAGCATGACTCCAACAGTATCATCAGATTGTGGATGGGGATAACCCCATATTCTCGTCAGTGCTCCCGGAATTATACCCATTGTGTTCGTTAGTTTTATTCTGATAGCTGTCTGCTGTAAAACTATATAATTTAATAATTATATATATAGCACAGGTTAGGGAACTGACTGGTATATATGGGCTTAAAATCACCTTGACTGATTTTTACCTTCTCTCCAGGCAAGTGCTCTTGCTCTTACCACTAACCTATTATGTAAAAGGCTATTACAAATATCAGTCATCTTTTGAAACAAAAGAGGGAAAACTACTCAGTTCTCAGGAAGAATAAATGTTGATCCACATCTTTAGGAGATAGGACCCTGGACTCTGGATCATAAATGAACGGAAATACTTGAGACCATAATTTTAAGCTCTAGAAAATGCTAGAAGTTCAAACACACCTCCACACATAGAATTCATTTTTGGCTAGCTTCAGATAGCTTTCTGCTCAGCGTGTGCTTCTGTCTTTGCCAGGGCCTAGCCCTCCACAGGCACAACAGAGAAAAAATGAGCCCCTAATTCTGGATTTTAGAACCTGCTGTTGATATCAGGGTCCTAAAAGTTAGACTTTACTGGATAACTCACAGTTACTGGAATATTTTATTGAATTGGGGTCTTAGCTCAAGGATCAAGTCCCCAAAGCTGAAAACAATTAGGAAACACATCTTTTAAAAGGACTGAATCAGGAAAAAGAAATAATCATATAGAGCTTTCTGAGAATATCTTACTAGACTCCCAAATGCCAGTATTACAACTGAGAAAAGAAGGAATCAGAGGTTATAAAAACAACAATAAAGTTAAGTGGCGATGAAGGCAACTAGAGAAATTAGAAAAACATGTACAGCAGTTGGAAGAAAGAAGTTGATTACAACAAATAGAGAAGCAAAGAAAATCAGAAGACTGATAAAGGAATTGAAAGGATTCAAGGAGAAAAAAAATAGCTTAGGGTATGAAGAACTGGAAAGTTTTAAGTAAATTGAAATGAAAATTTTCCTGACAATGCACAGACTCACTGCTAGAAAGTTATGATTAGACTCACCAGTAATAATGAGGAAAAGGCAAGAGTGTCTACTAAATATTTCTACTTTGTTTCCTACCAGTCAGAAAAAAAGTATCAGGATTGTTATGAAAAAATTTCTGTTTCAGCAGTAATGCAGAAAGAGCAACTACTAAATGTAGATATTTCATCTTTTAGTAATTCTTTGAGCAATATGGAACTCCTAGGGGATGACACAAAAATGAACAAGGGTAGGAAAGGGTAAACAAGAAAATTGGGGTAAATATAGTCGTGTTAACCTAACATCAGTCCTGAGCAAAACAGTGGGATGGCTGGTGAAAGACACGATTAATAATGAAAAGAGGGAAATATAATTAGTGCCAATCAATGTGGTTTTATGGAAAATAGATCTTGTCAGACTAATTTGATATTTTTGTGAGATTACAAGTTGGGTTGATAAGGTAATAATGTTGATACAATATACTTAGCTTTCTATAAAACATTTGATTTCATACTACAGAATGCGTTGGTTTAGGATACAAAATCAACATGGCACACATTATATGGATTAAAAGCTATCTGTCTGACAGACCTCAAGATGTAATAATAATAGGAAATAATCAGCAAGTAGTTATATTTTTACTAGGATACTGTAGGTCATGATCTTGAGCTATTACGTCTGAAAATGTTTATTGGTAACATTGGGACAGTACAAAATTAACTTTGAAGCTTACAGGAGATGCAAAGACCGGAAAGTAAAAAAAAAATACTGGCAGCAGCTTACTGAAGCTATATTTAATTGAAAGTTTGATGTATGTTCTTATTGCACAGTGCTCATATTCTTGGCTCTCTTGTAGCACAAATTTGTCTCAGGTGCATAGCATATACATTGATCTTGTGTCAGAGTTACCTCAGACATAGGATAAATACCACAGTCTTTTTCTGCAGGTAATATCAGGCCTGGATATATGGCACAGTTTTCTGCTTGGCATCTTTTCATCACCTCTTGAACAGCCTCCAGGCAGGCAGGAGGGAAGAGGTACAGGATTTGAGAAATGTTTTTGGCTTGCTGAATTTGTAGGCACCAGTGGGCCTTGCAAGTCAGCAGGGGACATTTGGCACCTTGGACTGTGTGAAATCTTGGACAGTGTAAGACTCTCTGAGCAATACTGAGGCTTACCTGCAAAGTTTGGGAAAGACAACTTCCGTAGGACTTACAATAGCTGTTGAACAGCGCGTCTGACAGTGTGTGTCTAGCACCCAGAAGCTCAACATCTTGCAAAGCCGGGACCACCAACAGAGAATAGAATTTTTTTTTCCTGGTTGTGTAAAAGATCTTTCATTTTCTTTCCTGAGGCGGCAGAGATGTTTGTGGAATCTGCAGCTCCCCCCCAAAAATGTTGGCATCAAACTTGGAACAAGACTTGTGACCGCAAAGAGCGATTCTCTTCAGCATTGAATGACTTTGCAATAAATAAATCTAAAATCAAGATTGTACTGATGGAAGTGTGTATGATGGACATCCTCAGATAGTCAGAAATAGAATGCGCTCACTTGAATTCTTCATTTTACTATTACGTTTGCTCAAAAAAAAAAAAAAAAAAAGAAAAGAAATATCTCTGGGTATCCAAAGGTCAAGGTAGCCCTAATATCAAGAAGCGGAATTCCTCCTGATTCCACCACTAGTGGAATATAGTCACTTCAAACCTTTCTTTAATCTTTGAAAGCTTTTCTTAGCGTGCAGTTATGCTTTTCACAAACTTTGTCTCCAGAAGTTAGACGTGGGCTGGACAGGCTTTGCATCTGAGGCCCTGCTACTGCAGTAGAATGAATTCACTTGCCATTTGGGGGTTTGGCTCTGGACTGAGGCTCAGAGAAGAATGCGGAAAAGAGAAATGGTTTGAATGTGAGCCTATGTGTTGTTGCAAGCTTTAGGCACTGTACATGAAATCTTAAGGATTTCAAAACAACAAAAATATATAAAAAAAGGAATTACTACTAACTCAGCCGTAGGCCAAAAATGAATGATTGCTTCCTTTAAAGTTGATCCTTTCTGCTGAGTACCAACAGTTCCAGTTTCAAATAAGATGGTTGTAAGTGTCATTGCTCTTTTGACTCTTCAGCTCCGCTTCCCCAAAACTTCTTCCTTTTTGTCCTTCCTCCTCATCCCATGCAGTGAGGTTTATGGCAGGTAGCGACAGAAACACAGTGCTCTCTACCGTCCCTACTCTGTTTAATTATGTGTGTAGCAGCATGAGTTACCACAGTGAAGGAACGCTTCCTCAGAGGCACAAACGTCACTCCATGGGCCTGGATGGAAAACTTACCTGAAGGAGCTTGTGTTATTTGTTTCTCTCAGACACTTTTTTTTCCTATAGGAGCCTGTCTTGTTTGCAGTCTGCTTTACATGTTCTCTTCACACCACAGAAACTGTGTAAGCTCCATCGGGTGGACAACCTCCCAGTTCTTTAGAACTCACATCTCCAGCTGGAAGCAGAGACGTCACAGTCTTGTCAGGAGATCATTTACTGGCCAGCTTTTCTATGCATGCTGTTGCATAGTCTTATCACATGCAACATATTTTGCTGGAGCCAAGATATATCGGTAGGGTTGCATCAGACTTTGATGCTTCCTGATAAGACAAGAATAATTCTGCCATTCATTTAAACTCCCTATAATGCAGGCTGCCCTGCTAGGATCCTCGGACACATCTGCCTAGCAAGGGCACAGTTTGCAGCTTTTATCTATTTTACCATGGTGGCTGGAATCACTTGCTGATTTTGCCCCTGACCTGTGGTTGCAGGAGAACTCTCTTCAGAGTATTTTCCCCAGGCATGGTAAACGTTTCAGTCACGTTACAGGACAGGGAAAAGGGCAGAGAGCATGCCAGGTAACCTTTTCACATAAGCAGCATGTCACTTTGACTGCTGGAGTAAGACAGTGGGAAAGAAAAGACTTTGGAGGAGAGCAGATGAATTAATTTGCCTGCAACCTTTCCTGAACAGCAGACAAATGTTTATATCTTACCTTGTCTCTACATGGCATAAGGATTCTAATGAAGACACTCCATTTTTGGAAGTGCTGCAATTGAAGAGTGATGTACATGTTCTCCCTACTTGAAATGTACCATGGCTATTCATATTTGAGATTTTTGGAAGCCTGGTCACAACTTGACATATCTGGGAAAAGCCAGTGACAGTTTCATTAATGTGTGCATCTTCAGAAACTAAGAAATTGTATAGAGTTTTTGCTTAATTTAATATTCACCTACATTATCTTTGAAGAATTATCTATGAGAAAAGGGTGATAGGTTGATATAGTAATAACCTGGAAGCCTGGGGCTGGAGCAAGTGACCAGGATTACATGTTTTCTATTCTACATAATACTTCATCTGATAGTTTGAAATACTGGTCCATTTGTGAAGGCTTTTTGGTTGAAGGAGCTGCCAAGATCTGTTTCTCTGCCTCTGTTTACACCCTGGAGGGTTTCTGAGGGTGTTCTTTGTCTCTGAAATCTCTGCTTCAGAAAAGTACACAAGTCTTCCTTTGAAGCTACACTGGAGGTCTCTGGTGTTCTGTTGCACCACATGAGGAAAAATTGGGCAGAAGAAGATGGTCGTCTGAGTTCCTGATATCATACTGTTGCCAAAAAAACAAACAAAAAAGTGAATGAAATCTCTCAAAGTGTAAAACTGGGGAACTTGAATTTGAGTGAACAGTTTAGATGGCCTCCTTAGTTTCGCCTGCCAGTATACTATACACAATTCAAACGTCCAGAATTGCAGGAAAAAAAAAAAGAAATAAAATAAGGAATACATGAAGGCAGTACGTATTTGGAGAGACAAGTTTGGTACAGGGCCAAAAAGAGAAATTGTGTGATAACTGTTAAGGCTGCAGCATTCTGTGTAAATTTCTTGAACTTGCATCTGTTTTAGTGATACTTGTATCTTACCTACCTGCAGGTAGACCTGGGCAGCCCTTTCTGGCTACCCAGAAACATGCTTATATTGCGTATAATACACCTATAGCTATTTTTGGCAGTTGAACAGTGAGATGTTATAATAAATGTGAGCATAATAATAAGCAAAATATAAATGTGCATATCTGTATTGTATGAGAAATAATATATCACCATTGATGGAAAGCAACACAATACATCTGATAAAGAAGGCAAAGCGCAAGTTGTGTAATATGAATATTTTACATTAATATAGTATGACTATATCATATGCTATAAATCAGCATACCGCAACAGAATTTGCACTGCCGTACTGAATTTTAACCTCAGTGTAAGATATGCCCCTAACACATCCTTAACTTCTGCATTTTCTGGATCTTTCTTTAGCACTGCATTCAGCAGAGGTGAGATGCTACAACAATCAAGTAATTTTAATTTTGGCCAAAATCCACCTCCAAAACAGTCAATTTGTTCTGCTGGTATTTGATAATCCTTATATTCACTGCTTCTAGGTGTGTGGCTTTTCTTACTGACCTTAGGCAAACATCAGTGCCAAGGCTTGCTTGTGATACAGCATGCACTACCTCTAGGTATTGTAGATGAGTGAGGTAGCAAATATAAAAGGAAGAAAATGACCTACTGTAATAGAGCAAGGGGAAAAGGATAATGTTAAGAAAGAAGTGAACTGCAGAAGTCAGGTCAAAAGAGAGGTTACCACAGCCAGAGATAACAGAAGGGGACCCTTTAACTCAGAGTATATAAGGGTTATATTATATATTTATATATATATATAATATATATAATTTATAATTTTATATATATATATACATATATATATATATATAAATATATATATACATATATATACATATAAATATATATATAAATATATATAATTATAATTTATATAATATATAATATATATATTATTATATATATATAATAGTCTGGCTTTTCAGATGTATATTTAAGTATCACAAGAAGAGTGCCTTTGGAACTATTTTTGGAAAGGAGTATATTGAGTTCTGTACCACCTCTCAAAAATCTGTTTGATTGCTTTTTTCAGTGAACAGAGTACTGCTTGATTGAGCCAACAGGTAAAGATACTGGCAGAAGTGAGGATAATCACTGTTAGCATTGGTGTCAGGGAAGCAGGGTGGCAGCAAATAGTAGCAGAACCTTTAGAAACATATAGTGAGAAGCAGAAGGGATATTCTATTAAGTGGGGAAAACATTTTTGCTTCTTCTGTATTTGTGTGCGTGTGTGTGTTCTCCAATCATTATTACTGAGCTTGTCTTCAGATCTGTATTTGGGATGGCAGTAAAATATATTTTTTTCCAGTTTTGAAAGTGTGGATGAATGCCCTTCTCCCATATGTCCAGTATAAGGGGCTCAGAAACTGTATTTGTCAATTTATGCATGATTAGCTCTATTATTTCTTATTACTGTTCAGAATCTTGAGCTTCTCTTCTTTAGATCAAAAATGAAAATATGGAATACCTATTCCCATTAATAATATCTGTGTTGCATACTCTTTCAGTTGTTTGTCCACAATTTGGGTAATAATCACACATTTATCTCAAGCATTAAAAGTCTTTGAAAAGTAGCTAAAAATGCAGGATTTATAATAAATATGGAGGATCCAACATTTAGGAAAATTTGCTGTGTACAATAATTTTCTAAAATCATTTTCTTTTCACAGTGAGACATTACTCATTGAATAGAGACCATTTAAAAATAAAAACTTTCTAAGCAGTCAATTGTGATGTAGCTAGCAATCAGAAAGCAAGATCTCAGTCATTTCATACTTGTTTTAATTGCTTGCATAGCATGCTTGCAAGATACATGTGGCCAAGTGGTATTGGAAGGACGTTCTTCCACCAGTAGAAGAAGACAAAAGCTTTCTGGTGTTCTTTACAAGCACGAATTTTCTCAAAAGATCACCTGCAACTAAATAAACCTCCAACATAGGCAAGCATGTAAAAGATTTCAGTTTTCTTGCACTGTGTCAGTAAAATCAAAGTATTTAGTTATGCAGTGGATGTAATATTAGATGTCACATAAAATTTGTCCAGAGTAGATGAGACTTTCTTTAGTCAAATTTTCTTTCCTAGGTCAGTTTCTTAGCCTATCACATCTTAGGGAAATCAGCTCATTTTGTATTGGCACTGTCCACTTCCAGTGTTAGCTGTGAGGTAACCCTATACTAAGGAGAACCGTTGTATCTTAATGAAATGTTTGTCATTACCTCCACCTTTATTATCATATCACTTGTTGTTGTTTTTCTTTAAATCTCTCAGTTACAAGGTCTGTGAAAAGTAGATTCTGAATGGAACACTTTCTTTTTTTTCCCGCAGTACTACAGATTCCTATAATGAGACAATTATTTTCTGGTCAGCAACTCTTACCACCTTCACATTCTGTTTAACTTGAAAACCAGCTGGGACTTCAAACTTGTTCTTAACTTCAGTATCTTGTCATGTACCTGAGTACACTTTGATTGATACAGACACAAAGTTCATGTAACCATACAAGAAAAATGTTATATACTCATAAAAAGAGAAACAATTGTCATCAACAAGCCCATGTACCTGGTCCAAGATGAATTTACAGATCAAAATGTGTATTTCCTTTTTGATTTTTGACAGAAAGTAGTACTTGACAGGTTTCTGGTTCTTCAGAAGTCACTTGATGGCTGGAAAAAGTGACAGCCCTCAGATCGGGATGTTTTGCAACAGGCCACTGTGTTCTTGTTGTACAAATCAAAGCTGTCTTTCAAACTTGATCCCTCTTTTCTGAGGTAGAAAATGCATGGGGGAAAAAGGATTGCTAACCTTTAAGCATCACAGATGAATGTTAAATATTCAGGTTTCACTTCACTGTGCAAGGGTATTAGGCTGCCAAAGTTGGTCTGAATATCTTTCAAGAGATAGTAAGGAGGAGGATGCTTTTTGTATATAATAATTTATTTTAAGCAGCATATTCAGTTTATCAAAGATTTCTTTGACAATTTTGATTGAATATTTAAATAATGTTTGCAGTTTATCTGAATTAAAAATGGAGAAACCTTTCTTACATACCTCTGTCTTTTTTCAAATATACCATTTATTCAAAAGGCAGGTAAAATTTTAAAAATTATAAGATAAAAATTATAAGATAAAAATGGTTATTCCTTTCCAAGGTTAAATGTGGGCTCTTTTGTGTGTGTGTGTGTGTGTGTGAAAAAGTAAAGTTTTAACATGTTTTAATAGACTTTTTTGTTATAGGAATGGTAATAAAAATAGCCTAGCATTTCACATCAATTTTTTGAGAAGTTTCAAGCATTGCTGAATAACATTTAGCTAACATTTTAAATCAAAGCTATAGACATGGATACTAATTCTACGTGGCCTTAAGTTCTTTTTTATTTTCATATAGGTATCTTCTAATAAATAAATAAATAAATAAATAAAGCCACTAGATCAATTCTAATTAACATAAAAGAAAATAATTTTCTATTTCCTTGATCTAATGTATCATTTAAATAAAAAAGTGTTGGATTTTGTGCTTTGAAATTTGTTATATTTGGAAGTCAAAATGTCAAAATGTTCTGATATACAGTGGCGGTTGGGAGAGAGGTGTTGCATAGTACACAAATCACACTTGGCTTCAGCTGCTGATAATTCCTACTGTTGATTTATGATTTAATAGACAGACAAAATAAAAGATATTTATGGTTTATGGACCAGGTATCTGAGCATGACATGGTAGAGCACTGTGGCTGTCTAGGAACCCTCAGGTTGCTTGGAGTCACCAAATGCAGATGACGATCCCAGGCCATAGAATCACTGTCATCCTCTCTCTGACCCAATGAACTTTATGTTTATTACATAAAGCAGAGCAACAGCGACAAGAGAGACTGCTGCATCTAAAGCTGGAAAGCCCTACATCCTGATAGCTAACATACTGTCTTGGTAAGAGAGACCTGGATTTAAATCAAAATGAAGAAGAATGGGAACATATCCTAGTATGTTAAGCAGCAAGCTACTGGGTATTAGGTAAGGTGCCTTTCTCTTGTGCAAAGCCTAATCCATTACCCACCTCAGGAAAGTCTTTATAAGACTGAGCCTTCCAAGCACATGTCTTTTCACTGTCTTGCTCTGTTGGACAACAAACCTGCTTAATGCCAAGGTAAGTGGACTGTGCATATACATAGTAGCAAAAAGCTAAGTGCTTAGGGGACTTTATGATAAAATATAATGCATAAGAGTTAATTTGCTTCTGCAACACTGGACAGCAGAATGGAAGAAGTTTTAAAGATCTAAATTTTGGGTTTAAGACTGATAGAAATGAGACATCTGAAGCTAAATCAAACTTAGGAACTCAATTCTTAAACTACTATGAATAGTTAGGAATGTTGCTGCTGGGTTATGAAGCATCTGTCAGTGTATGTATACCAGCCAAATCTTTTGTTTACTAAGAACCAGTACAGTCACACTAATGGTCTACCTATTAGAGTATCCCTCTTGGCAAGAGGCTGACAGGAGGTGATTAGAGAAAGACGCAAGATAAGCAAAATTTCCCTTTGTGCATCTTCCTTCTTCAGGGAACGAGCAGTTTTAGGGGCTTCCATGGGTTGCGTCTAGGGCATACTGTTAATCGCCAATAATGGATACATCACCTGAAAATTCATTTAATTCCATTCAGGTTATGAATTTCACAGCTGGGTTATATGGGGAGGGGAGAGACTTCTTATAGCTTGTTTTAAACTAGCTGGATGACTTTTTGCCCATTTGTTATGGGAAAGAGCCTTTTGTATTCATCCTTTTCATAATTTTATAGATCTCTAACACAGTTTTCCTTCTATTAATGGGCAGAAATTTAGTCACCACTGTGAAGAAATTTTGCTACTGGTATAACCATGACATTTTAGTAAGTAAAATTTATTAGGCTGACAGAAGTGCTAGCATTCTCCCAGACAATTTTGGGCTCAGCTCTGGAGATAGCACAAGGCAGAGACCTTTCCCAAAAAGCAATTTGGATGTCTCCCAGCTTGGTCAGGAGTGTAAGAGCCCTTATACCATGCCTCTTGGCCTAAGTGCCAGAGCATGTCCTGGGCATGTTGACATTATAGATTTAGCCTCTACATCTTTTCCTGTTCCTACACTCTTGTGCCAAGAATCTTCTTTCTTTTCCTTACACAAACCCATCCCAGCAGCTACCTTTTCTTAGGTATCCATCTACCGGAGAACATTCGCTTTTAAGGCTTTCTCTTCTATCTCTGTTACTCCAGGTTAGGTAGCCCATTGCATGGTACTTCACACCTGACTCACTACTGTGGGTTACTTTTAAATGCCTGAGACTTTGAGGACACTGTAATTATTAAATATTGCACTTCTCAGAGGATCTCTTCTTAGCTTTGGATGAGAGGAATCAAGGTAAATACCTTCAAAATGCCAGTCACCAGAACAGTTTTGTGAGATCTGCTAAGAGGAGCCAAATAACCTGCAGGTCAGGCATTCAGCTCTCTGACCCAGGGCCCAGCTTTATGAAGTGCAGTTCTTGGCCCTTCTTTGTGGTAAAGTAATGTTTCTGGGCTGTGAGGGAGCATGTAAGCTAAAAACATGCAAGACAAGAAATGTAAAAACAAAGACAGAAGTGGCATTGTTGACACAGAGAAAAAAAGAGGAGAGTTGGAAGATGACCACTAAGCAAGACTGAGGATCACTGTGTTTTAAGGCTGTCATTTCCTCACCTAACAAATGCCGTACTCATTGGGGTGGTAAGCATATTGATGCTTTGCCTCGTAGTGTGTTAATCATAGTAATCTACAGTATTATGAAATGCATATCTAAAATATATTTAAAATGTAAATGAAGATGTTGTGTACTCAAAAATTATGTGTAACCTTGTTTTCAGAGACTCTGCACATGGTTAAAGATACCCAGATACAAGTGACTCGATCGACAGATGTGAGCATTTTCATAATCTGGGCATGACTCTGGGGTGATGATTTATCACCTAAAATTATTCCCACAGGTCTTTTGCAGTTGTTTTTTATGCTGGGGTTCCTTTCATTCCATTCAGGTGATTGGTTACACCATCCCAGATGGGATCTGAGGAAACCCTGGGATCAGCTCAGAAATAAGGTCACCACCAGAGATGAAATATTCGCTTAGCTGTTTCCTGCTATTTATTTATCTACAAAGGGAAGCAACTTAGTGGAACATGGGGATAAGTTTACCCATCCAAATTAATACCCATCCAAATACCCATCTGTTTGGGTACAGATGCACACCGTTAGCTCTTTCTGCTTTATTATGACAGTGAGCATGGGAAAAGGAAGGCAAAAAATTGAATGAAGGAGTCTAGCTGATGATCAAACATTGTAGCAAAGGTTGTTTTTGGAGTTCTGTAAGGTATTGAATTAAGACCAAAGCTTGTGTGATGACCTATGCTTGTGTGGGAAGTGTCTGGAATATTTTTTAAGGGGCCTGATATGTTCTCTATTGCTGCTTAAACAAGATTTCATTAACCAGAGATGACTGGCAGGAAATTATCATTTGGATTATTTGTATTCTTTAAATAGAAGCTTGCAAAACAAGTCTTTCTTCCATCCTTGGTATCAGTTTGGGACCAAGCATGCAAAGAAACTACAAGGCAGATTCAGATAATTAGCAATTAGATAATTAGCAATCACATCCTAACAGTTTGTAATATATCAGTAAGAACTGTTGTCTATACCTTCAGTGCTATTTTCTCTCTCTGGGGTACCTCAATGCTACAGGATCCATTGTCAAGGATCAAGATTGGCCCACAAGAACACTTGGACTTTGTTTCCTAGTAGTAATGACTTGTATTTGTCACTTTACTTATAAAGTTCCTTTTACCTCAGTCTTTCTGTGATGCAATTTCCCTTTTTTTATAATGACATTTGACCAACTTCATGGAGCTCTCTTGAAATCTAAGGCTGAAATGCCAAATACTGTCATTGCTGAGGGGTGGAAACTAACTGTAATTTCTCTAACTGAAATTCTATATTATTCAATTATGATTATTCAATATGAAAATAGTGATTTTTTACGTAGGACTAAAGAGGGCGGAACGTCACCATTTTTTCTCACTAGCATTTAACAGTTTTTTTTTAGGGACCTGTGGCATTTGATGGGAAACCGAAAAAAGAAAATGTCAGTTTTTACATACAGAATTCCCTAAGTCAAAACTGGTTCAGATGTCTTATACTCATTTCCCCAGGTGAGAGCAGAATTTCTACACCAAAGTGTCAAAAGCAATGAAAAGAGCTTATTTTACTAGGTTTGCTTTATCTGTGAAATAAAATGTTCCACATCGCCCTACTTAACAGCACTGAGACAAAGCCCATCTGTTCTAGCAATGGGGATCTCTCTGATGGAATGTCTCCCCTCTATTCGACATAAATAAACATAATGTGGAAATTGAATTCTTATTGTAACCGGTAAACAATAGGATTTTAAAAGGTCTGAGGATAAGATTAACATATCATTACAACAGTAAAGTTTGATTTAAACAACTATGATTTCTTGAGCAGGTTCTTCATAAAATATCTATTTTGTATGTGATACAAACCCCGACTGAGATTCTTAAAAAATGTTGTTGTTGCTCAAACATTACTTTCTCATTAGCCAACAAGAACAATTAGGAAATGTTTCAAGTGACTTTAATCTCTCTGCCTGACTACACAGTGTTCGTTTTCTTATATCAGGAAGTACATACTGATATTTTAAAACAGATCTCTGTATGTTAATTTTCCTATTTCCCTATCTAAAAGACTATAACTTCCTTAGTGTTAATTCCAGTTGACAGTGAATGGTTTTGTTTCTTATTCACCTCAGAATAATGCATTGTTGTGAAGTGATTTATAATAAACAGTACCTAAGAAAAAAAACTATGATGCTGATCAGTTTTGACAACTAAAAATGCATTATTAATGGAATAATAACACTGGAAGAATCTTGAGAACAAGCTGGCTGTATGGAGTTTATTTTTCTGTTCAGAACCCAGATTTATTCTTCTAGTTTAGAGATTCTTCTGGATGGACAGGTCATTACAGAGAAGAATGCCAAAATTATTACGTATTAGAAAGTCTTGTGATGCTGCCTGTCAAATATAGAATGATAGGTACACTTAAAATAAAGTCAGATACATTATTCCCATTAAAATCCACTTTTACAATATCTAGTTTGACACATAAAACAGATATTTTAAGTGAGTATATATGTCAGAAAGTGAAATTCCCCTAACTGATTTTACTTAATGGCTGTTGATGAAAGATACTATTTCTTTTTACTCTACACATAGTTATATATGAATATAAATACTAGAACAAATACTTGGAAAACAATGCAGCTCAGTACATCTCTCTGGCATTTTTTGCTATTGAAGTACATGTAAAGCTAAACCTTGAAGTGAAACTAAATACAAATTCATCCTCTGCCATTGTAACAGAGGACAAGTAGTAACATAAATTTGCAATATGTTTACTCATACATTTATGCTAGCATTTAGAGTACCTGTGTAGTATCCTTGAGGTGGTTTGTATATACAGTACAGTATTTAAAGACTGTATTTTAAGTCAGAATGAATTCTAAACTACTGTTGTTATGTAATTCACTAAAAATATTTATTCCAATAGCCAAATTATGATGTCTTAACAGCAGTTCTTTAGGAAGACTAGTTTACCATCGTTATTACATTTTATATTAATTATAGTATGTACTTTACTAAATTTGCTGAAGTGCTTTGTTGGATATTCTCCAAGAACTAACAGGCAAATTAAATTATATAAAAAGGGTCAGCTATATTTAAGAGCATGTGAAAGTGCTTTAGAAACTGATTATAATTAAAGAGGTTGCAAACCTTCACACACAGTGCAGAAGTCACTGCATGCCTATGCTTTCCTTAACTTGCATAGTTGGAAGGAATTTATCAAGAATGACCCAGTGAAATCCGAGAGTTCGATAAAGCATACCCCTAAATGTTTAATAAAGATTTATGCAATTTGAAGAAATAAAAAAACAGTCATGTCTATCATATTCAGCACAAAGGACCATGCGTATGATGCCTTTCTAAGTGGTCTTTGTGGCATTGCTTGGATAAGAAGAAATAACATTAATATTTTAAGAACGATACAGCTGGGAAAGATGAGGAAATATTTTTTACCCATTTTCCTAGGGCTCTTAGGTCTAAGTTCTTTGCTAACTTGCATAAGTAAGTACGGTTTTATGAGGGTAAGGCTTGGTAGCCTACCTGCTAGCATCATTGCTGCTTTATCCACCATCTTGGATTGCTGAAGTGTCCTACTCCTAACCAGGGGTAGGACAGGCCATGGAAAAGCCAGGTTACCTTGAGCGAGAGTCTTAAGGATGAGGAATCACAGCAGAAAAATAACATGATAGCTTTTTAGGAGCTAAGTCTCACAACAGTAGCAGGTTTTCAGGAAAAGGCCACTTGAGCTAAACCTGCAGTGATCTTTGTCAGTTGACTTTTCCACAGGTGAAAAACTATAAATTCCTGTGATAAGTTTTCTAGTTTGATATGTATGTAAGATAGAAAGGAAGGGTTTAACACTATTCTACTGCAGTGTTTTATAATCACTAAAGCTGCATCAGGTATTTGAAACCTTTTTTTTTAACAATTTCATTAAAAAATAACAAAACTCACCAAATGCTGAAATAGTTGTTAGGAAAAAAAGATAATTACTGTTGGAAAAAAATCAAAACATTCCAACTGCAAAAAAAGTACTCAATTCCTGACATCCAGTTTATTTTTACTTCTTGTAAAGTTTTTGAATGTATTTTCCTCAAAAAGAATTAATTCGTGAACCCTTTTAAATAACATATTTCTTCATAAAAGATCATAAACTCATTTTTTCCTGAATAAAATAAAGTCCAGGTCCTCTGTGGTTCTGTGTTATGACAAGGAAAGGGAACATCATCCAGGCTGGTAGAACTGTGAGTTCTCACACTATACCAGCAAAGCTTAGAGAAAGAAGATTCTGGATACTGGTGGATATTTAAAGAAAATCAACTTCCCCTGTTGTGACTGTGAATATCTGATGCTGGCTTATGTTTTCAGTCAGTAAAGGAATAATGAAATAATCAGTGACTTTTGAGTAGAGTAGAAACCAAAGGTTTGGGTCCACACATGAAATAAAAATATGCTTAAGTGATTACAAATAATTAAAAATGTGGAAATAGTGATTTGTTAGGGAAAATGTTTTGCCAAATAACTGTGTTGTGATCAAAATGTGGGGTTTTTTGAATATTTTGAGATGTGCAATTATTGTTGTAATACTACTCACAAGAGATTAATGGTATCATTTCTTAGACAATACTTCACATTTAAAGCATGCACTTACAGATGAGAGGGCAAAAAGATCACTCAACACCTACACTTTTCCTTCTGTACTTAAAGGGGCTTTTAATAAATATTTTAGCTTATATTCATTTTTAAATGCTAATATGAAGTCTATTAACAAGATAAGCCAGGGGAAAAGGAAATCAGGAACTTTCAGGAATATACACCTGTGGTAAATGCAAAATCAAGGGTTTGCAGGTCAGGTTATTGTACGTGCAACTACCAATTTCCATGCACGATTACCCAATGTCTCTGTGCCAATCCTGGTTTGCAGGCAAACAGGCAAATCTGTATGAGTGTTCCCTTGGGCTGAAAATTTGGCCCTAAATGAATACGTGGTGAATAATAAGCAATAAAAAGAGTTTATATTTCCTTAACCAACAATGAACAACAGATAATGACAAATTTCATTTTATGTTCCCTTTATTTGAAAAAGACTAACAATCCAGTTCATATTTCTCATTTGAATAATGTTAAATAGCCAATGAATTTGATCATTTTATGACCATACTTAATGCCAAATGGGCATAAGCATCATTAAGGAACAAAAGTACGAGTCTGGAGATGTGAATTCTATTTCTGGCTCTACAGCCCTACACAGACTTTATGTGCGACCTTGGGTGAATTCAACTAGGACCAGATTTGAAAGGGATGCATATAGACATCTCTGTTATGCTATTTCTTAACTGAATTAGTGATACCACTATTCTGTGATTTCACAGGGTTATTATCAAGTTTCACTAGGGAATGTTCATAAAGTATCTTGACTTTTGCAGTTGAATTTTTGAAAATCTGAATTTGAAAAAGAAAAAAAAAGACAGAAAAAAACAACCACAGGACATTAAAATATTACAACAAAACTAAAATATTCATGAAATATGCTTCAGTAACTTGTGCCAAAAAGTTTTTTTTTAACATAAAGGTTTTTTCTTATGTTTATGGAATATATTGCATATTTCGCTTACCATCTTCTTTAAGAAGACATCGGAAACAATGCCCCTTCCAAATTGTATCTTCTCATTATCCTCTCTGTCACCAGGTTATCTTTCCCTGTATGTAATGCATATGCATACTCATACTAAAAATATCATAATATATACTGAGATTTCATTAAGAAAAATATGTTAAAAAACCATAAATATTTAATTGATACTGGGAAATGAAAAAGTTGCATATGCAGATGTTTTTTCAATGATGCATTTTTTCAATGAATTATAAGAGACTTATTTCAAGGTCATCTGGTATTTCTTAAAAATGTAATATAAAACCACACGTGTTTTTCTGCTGAGATAAATCTGTAACATCCTGCATTATCTTATACAGACAAACGTCCATTTAAATTCCTTGTAGTTTTCAGAATATGCTACAGGTTAAGCATAAAGATGCAGTAATAAATAGAGTATTTGCTGGCATAACTAATTTACTGACTTTTACAGTTAAAAAGTAGTCTTCTCCCTGACTTAATCTAAAGCAATCTACATTCCTGGTTGACAAAAATTATATGGTGTTAGCCTAAATTATTAGAAGACATGTTTGGGGAAAAAAAATCTTGATAAACATGGGCAGTTTTGATTCTACCCTAGGTGTTTTGTACCATTCTGACAGTGCAAAATAATGAAACATCTGCTTTGTCTCACTCCTGAGCAAATAAAGTCAACATAACCAGTTGTTTATCGACATAACTCACCCTTCTAACACAGCTGTGGCTGCGGAGGACCAGCTCAAGGAACTTTAAATCACTATGGGGCTAGCCCATCAACCAGCTAGCCACGTTCAGCTAGCCACACAGATGACATCCATCTCTCCCCACCCGAAAGAGACTGGTACCAAATGTGGACTGACCGTCATGACAAGAAAAATTGTTGAGAATATAAAAAGGACAAAAAAAGAAAAAGAAAAAAGAGGACAGTAAGAGGAAGCATATAACACAGTAAAATTATGTACGGTATTCATGCATCTATACCTAAACTGCATATGTGAAAATGATCTCTCTGTGATGAATTAAATGTGTTCTCTATCTTTGAGTGCTCTTCCACCAATCCATGTCTCCCAGGACTTATTATTACAATTCAAGCCTACATGGAGCCTCTAACAGCTACCATCTTTCGCAGTCAACCTGTTATAGCGTTGGTTTCCCCCATGCCTTGAAGTCTGAGATTTCCTTCCAGAATCATACTGGCCCAACATCCATCGTGAGCAAGATTTCAGCTGTGATCCAGTAAGAGTTTTCCTGTGCATGCACACAGGACAGTTTTAAAATCTGATGTCATGCAGTTCTGCAAGGGTTACAAACGGGAACTTTCTGCAAGTGGGAAAAGAACATTTCTGTCTTCCTGTGGGGAACTGGCACCCACTTCTCTCCCTGGAAGGATCAAAGGCAAAAAACATTATTGTGGTGCTGCTCTTAGGTAGAGAAGACTGTTTCAGGAAGTGAAGCAGTGCAAAAACTATTTTGAGAAGTGAATCCGTGCATGTGTGTGGGGGAAGGAGAAATAAAGACAGAGAAAGGGAGGGGGGAATGCAAGCAAGTGTAATATATGGGTATGTATGAACAGTGAAGGTAATGCTGAAGTCCATGCTTTCTAAACTCTAAGGCATGCAGTATTTTGGAGATAAGACCAGTTCAACACCGTTGATCAAATAAATGTTTCAATTGACCTAGTTTGAGGAAAGACAAATTGTCAGGCAGATCCTAACTCCATTAATGGGTTAATAATTTTAGTATGCTATTCTTTTTTGAAAAGGCTTATTTAAATGTTTATCAGTTGTGCAAAGTGGAGCAGCACTGGAGATTCACAAGGGAGAACTGATCATTGCCTATGCATGGAAGCGTTGTAGGAAGATTAAAATAACATTGAGTATATTCTGTAAATGAAGGAGAGAACTAAAAGAAGCCTCCAGAGTCCATTATAAATTTTAATAATACATCAAGGTAATGTAACTGAATAACCGATCTCTGAGGGAAGAAACACAACATTTGGCTAATATTACAATTTAAATTATGAAAACAAAAAGAGCTTTTAGTTAATCTTGTCTTTCTGCTTTTATTCTTGAGGCTCTTTTTTATTTTCCCTGAATCCAAAACACCATGTAAACAAATAAAAGTACGGGAGAAAATAAACAGTTTGGCATCTCAGTAGATTAATTAATGCGCTTCAGCCTT
The DNA here is from genome assembly GCF_036370855.1 of Dromaius novaehollandiae. Taxonomy (NCBI): domain Eukaryota; kingdom Metazoa; phylum Chordata; class Aves; order Casuariiformes; family Dromaiidae; genus Dromaius; species Dromaius novaehollandiae. The sequence continues at coordinate 71,607,919 of NC_088099.1, read as the reverse complement.
GGCACCAGTAGGCAAAAATTATGTGCATAAATAATATCACTAATTAAAAAGATGCAGATTAACATGCAAATAATGTTAATGAGGATCTGCAATTCCAGAGTGGATTCGCATAACATCAACAATTTAATGGGTTGGAAGGCTTGTGTTTGCATTACATTAATAAATTTCAAAGACCTTGCATAAAAAAGTTCTGTTGGAGCCTCTATTTCCCACTTGTGAGTTGTAAATTCTGTGGGCAGTAGCAAACGCTCATCGGCAGATGCCAAAGTCATTATCTCAAAGACTGTTGAGATGGTGCCATGTGCCAGTGTGACCAGCTGTTGGGAACTGGGCAGTAGGCACTGCACTGTGCCAATTATTCATATTATTTGGGTAGTCTTGATATTTATTTAAACTGATTAATATTTTGTGCTCTGCATCTTGATCTGGAGGGAAATCATTTTAAGCAAGCAAAGTTTTTAAAAAAATCTTATTAGCCTTTGATGTGTCATGGATGGTTGAATGCATAATGGAATTGATTAAGCAGACATAATTTCTAACCATAGGCAAAAACAATATAAGATGTCTTTAATGATGTCATATAATGTTGAGATAAAATATCACAGGCTTAAACTCCAAATGAATTATAATAACCCAGATTTTACTTAAAAATGAGAACTGTTACACTGTAGTATCCTTTTTTGCTTCTGACTTGGGGAATGCCCCTCTGAGGACACTTCTTACAGAAAGAGCAAAGGTTAAGAAAGATTAGAGCAAACTCATTTTTAAATGCCATGTAACTCTTCATTAATTTCCTTTCCTGTTCTATGATAATCATTACTTATTCCATAGCCAGGCATGGAATGTGCTGTGGCTTTGAGACACCTCGACACACTGGACAAAGCAATTACCTGAAGTAGGATTCTTATGACAAACCAGAATTGTCCACCTGTATAAGCTCCATTTTAACGATTTAAAAATCGGAGTTGTCTCTCCTGTACTTGGAATAAGGCTATTATCCTCCCATTTCCAACGTTAAACATGGATAAGAGGCCCAGAAATGGGAAGTAAAACTTCCACCAGCTAAAAATGTTTATTAATATGCATGAGAGGTATTAATTAAAATGTATACAATACTGTATTTCTTCTTCTTCTGCCTCTCCCAGTCCTGTTATAGTCAGTTATGCAAACTTTGCTAACTGATTTAAAGATGAATAAAGTTTATCTAAGCACTTTGCAAGAGACTAAAAAGTTGAAAAGCAACAAAGTGTATTTCCACTGCAGCCAAATAACTTCATTTCTAGATTACAAAAACACTAAGTTTATATTAGCTTAGCTGAAGTTAGCATGGCGTGGTCCAGGTAGAATGGGACAGGACTGTGGGATGGAACCTGAACTCTATTTCTGTGAAGTGGCCACATGATTAAATTATTTGCTGTATTAATTTATTTTAATTTATTACATCTGGAGTGAGTGTCAGAGATTGGATTGAAGAGGGCATAATTTCTCTCAGGGCTCTCTTTAGGGCTCTCTTTTGCATGAACTTTGGTTTTCATAAAGCATGTAGGGATATTTAAAATATTTATTGGATATTCTCTTTTTAATATGGTTGAGATTGGCAAGCACATTGAAGAGTTATTGGAGACAGAAAGGGATGGACAGCTGACGGACCAAAAGTGTGACTGACTAATTATTATTTCTTTAGAAAAGTAGATTGGAAGTGTGATCACACTGCATAGTGAAAGTATTGTAATTAAGGTACAGTTAAACCGAGTTACTGTGTAATTATATTGTGCTTTTTCATACTTGTAGTTACTACTAATTTCAATACACAGTAAAAATAATGGTAAATATAACAGTTAATATAGCAGAAGTACAACTGTATATCTATTAAAGAAAAAAAAGGTCATAGGTATATGAATTACAGTTAATTATATGTTGATAAAAATTACCACAACACCAAACATTACACTTGCTAGTTAACTACATAAATTAAATATCATAAAAATACACCAATATTTTTAACCTTCAAGCACAAATTTTAAGGTCTAAAACTTAAATTTGCACTGCCAAATTTGTGGATGCAGATATATTATTCATTTGCAAAGCAAGGGTTGTGTTTTACCTTTAAAAAAACCTTTGGCATAAATGTCATGTCAGTTTTGCAGTCCTTTGCTAGAGTTGTGCTCATAGCTTCAGTTCTACAACTGGCTACCACCTCGGGAGAGCATGAGGATGATCCTTGTGTTTTAAGCATGTTTTTTTCCCTAAATTTCCCCAGTGTTAAAGTGTTACCTGGAATCTTTTCATTCTTTCAACTGGAATATTTCTAGTGTGTCCAAACTACAGATTTCCTACTGACATTAGATCTTCAGGAGACAAGGTCGAGGAAGCAGTTGCCAGGAAGGCAAAGCCAAGCGGTGTATTTGAAAGTTAGGCATTCTGGAGCTTGGTGCCATTTTGGAACTTGCCGGAATATCCCAGGGAGACTTTTGTTTGTGTTTTAAAGTTATGTTTAGTATCTTAAATATTACTAGAGTTAGGAAAATATATGCATCTTTAAAAAACAAAAGAAAAAAGTGAGTCAGGAGATCAAGCAAAGCACATTTATATACAACGGGTAGTTCCTAAGGCTTTCCAAAGTGTAAAATGATGTTATTCCCCAGTAAACATTAAAGTCACAGAAAATGCTGTGAGATCATTTTGGATCTTGTTTAAGGGCATAACCTGGAGATGTGAATACTTCACTAATCATCTGAAGGAACAACATTTTTTGCTTTGAACACTCCATGTTAGCAGCAGCCATCAAAATAGATATATCACACTTCAGTTTTAATCAGTTAACTTTTCCTACAGGCTGTAAAAATTACCTGTTAACTGTGATTCAAATTCCTCTATATTACTCAGGAATAAATAGTTTGTCATCAATGCACATGGACTTTTTCTATTTTCCTCTTTACTGATATTTGCTGTGCTAATGTGTATTTTCCTTGAGCTCCAAGAAGAGATCCAAAAAGAAAGCTAGTGCGAAAGTTTGCTTCTGCTCATCTACTTTTTTTTAAGTACTCAAATATTACTTTAAATACGCTACTTGTAGGCATAAATCTATAAACAAACACCACTACTTGTATTGAAAGAATATCAAAGGCGCAAAGCTAAGGTCAGATGTCAGGAAATTGTAAAATACAGATTAAGTGAAACCTTATCTCTGCCCCGTCTTTTATGATCATTTTATTATTTCTGTTCTGTAATTAAAATACTTATGTATCAGTACACTATCAGTAAAAAATTAAAATTTTAGTTTGGAATGCAAAGTGTAGCTTTCATTGAGCATAATTCTGAGGATAACAGTCTTTGCAAGCTAATTCCAAAGCTAAACGAATATTCCGTTCAGTCTTCAGGTTTTTGTTTTGTTTTGATTTGTTTTTTTGCTGTGTGGAATGCTCTTAATTAAGAGTTAATAGTTTCATAGTAGATGACCATCTTATTCTTCCATTGCAATGGGAATACATAAGAAACATTAATAAATCCACAAAAGCTTAACAATTTACTCCTAGAAATTGAACCTATGTATATAGGTTGGAATCCCCAATCTATTCAAGCTGTGTTCAAATGTGATTCAAATGTAAATTAATTCACCCAAACACCTCGACTTTACCTAGATAGGACCGACTGCCTCGTGACCGCTCCACTAGTAGATGGTGGATAAAGTTCAGATGTCTGCACCACAAAATTATTCTGGACAGACAAAATAGTGATTGAAGAAATACAGGAGGTTTCTACAGTACTGAGATTTTGTGTGAAGGAGGTTGTAAATAAAACTCAGTGTCAATTGATGTAAAGTAATGTAGCTGATAAAAATATTGTTCTATTTATGCATATACTGTGGCAGGCTCTAAATCACACCCTTCCAGAAAGCAACATCTGTAATACAGACCCATCTCTGAGAATACAATCTGATTCATCTGCAGTTACAGAAGCAAATTTAATTATTAGGACAGGAAGTGAAAACAAAGAGATCACCATCATAACACCAAACAAATCCATTCTGCAGCCATGTCTTGAATACTGCACACAGCTCTGGCCATCCAATTTCCAAACAAGCATGTAAGAACTAGAGAAGCTACAAAGGAGGCAGAAGTACTGTGACTCCTGCAAGAAAAGAAACAGAATAGAATAGGCTAGTGAAGGTATGGCTAAATTCATATGTATTGGTTTTATAACTCTGAATGCCTTGAAGGTGATGCATAAGTTATTCACTATTTGTGATAAGCACAAGATGTAGATATCATACAGTTTTCAGTAAAACAAGCAGACAGCAAGAAAGTGCCTTTTTTTATACCAGATGTAATGACACAAAGGAGTTCTTTGTCACAGGAGGCCAAAAGTATAAGTGGTTTCCAAAAGGTTATGAACACTGCTAAAGGATAGGTCCATCTCAACTGCAAAGTCTGACAGTCTAGATACAGACTCTTACTCTCAATAATCAGCACATAAGTGATTTTCCTAAGTTGGAAGGCATGCTAGGGCAATTGAATGCACTTGCCTGGCATGTTGTGATCTAAGTACGTGTCACTGACCACTCTTGGAGGCCAATATGGGATAAAAAAATACCTTTGCTCTATCCACTATGGCTGTTCTTCGTGTCTAATTTTAGCCTCAAGTAAGTATGTTCTGGTGTATGAGTAATCTACCCTTATAATCTTTCAAACAGTTGTTCACAATTCCTTGAACAATATGGGAATCAAATTTCTGTCATATCTATTAATAGGTATACTAGCCTTGCTACACACAAATGCTCACTCCTTTAGACATGGATTGCACTTAAATCCCATGTATCTTTTACTAAGGAAGGCTAAACCATGGACCTGATACACTACTCTGATTGTTGTAATTCCTTTACAATTGCAGTTGTATAAAAATTGGATTAGCGCAACAGCAAGTCGGTCCCAGATTTTCATAAGCTCTGAAAGAAGCTATAAAAGGCATGTGTATTCTTCCTGGAATAATACATATCACAAATTAATGCATGATCTGTGACTTAATTAAAGCAGCAGCGACCACTGCATCAAACTTCTGAACTTCAGTTTGCTTGCCAGGTTTGGGGAAGTATTCCTTTTTGTATAAGCTTAACAGATGTAGAATTGAAATTCATGTCATATGTCAGCAGTGGAGTAAATATAAGGCTATTATACTAAGGCACTGAGCCACCGTAATCAACTAAGTATCACATTTTAAGTTTCATGGTTATATTATAGGCAGTAGGTCATTGTATTAACAATAAAACATATAATTTTGGAACTTACACAATATGAGGATAAGCCCTTCTACTAACACTTACCCATTTCATTTACTTGGCTAAATGTATATGCTGCATCACAGTATGGTTAAAAACAAGCGAAAATCAGCACCTGAAGTGGTAGTTATTGTTAAAACAGGACAGTTTAATTTATTTTTGCAGCTCTTGAGATGTTCCCAAGAAAATCAAGACTGATTTGTACCAGGCAATTACTATTTTACCTCTCGTTTGTGTTCTAATATTTGTGTCTGACATTGCTCTTGTAATTAAATTACAAATAGTTCTTTGATGACTTACCTTAACTTTTTAATATCAAAATATGAAATATCAAAGTATTTCCCAAAAGGTACTGCACCTGAAGTTTCATATTTCAAGTCCAAACAGGTACTGACCTCTTTGTGGAGGAGTGCACCAAGGAGTGCAGGCAGCACCATCTCTATATATCCAAATGATCCATATGGCACGTACGAATTTAAGGATAGTCATCTGCTGCTTATTAGCACAATACTCAGTCTTAGGTAGGGTTAGGAAAACAGGATTAGGGAGGCCGTGAAAGTTCACATCTTCAGGTGATGGCGGAGGAAATAATATCTACGTTATTCCTCACAGGTGCTTGCCCAACATTACTTGGAAATCTCCAGAGATCTATTCCAGTGCCTTAATAATACTGTGTTTTCCTGCTGTCTAACCTAAACCTACCTTGTCATAAGTTAATTCCATTGCTGTCTGTCTCACCTAGGAGGCACAAGAATAGTTTATTCCTTTTGTCTCTATACTTCGACATATTTGGACACCCTTTGTATCTCCCTTTACTTCCTTTTTTCTAGACTGAATGATTCTGACACCTCTAATATCCTTGCTGTGAACCGCCTCAAAAGAAAACAAATATGCAGATTTTAGAAGGGCACAAAAAGTCTCTTTTCATTGCCTGGTCAGAACAACGATCAGACACAACTTTGCATCTCTAAATCACAGGGACTGCTGTGCTTCAGGACTTGCTCCGTGACAGACAGGTCAGGATGGCAACAGAGCAGCACTTTCCCTCAGGAGAAAGTCCTGTTAAGAGCAGAAAATGCAGCTAAATGGGACTCACTGGTGAAGGTCCTTACTGTTTTGAGGAAAACACTGGAGGCTGACAGGCTTTTGTCTGTGGTAAAGATCATATAGTTACTCTCATATGTTGTACCAATAAGAAACCTAGCTGAATTTTTTCCTTCTGCTCTTCACAGAAAGGTGTCATGGCCAAACTTTTCTTCCAGTTACTGTTCCAACCACTAAAAAGGAGAATGTAAAATTCAATCAAAAATGATGTGAAATAAAATGTTAAGGATACAAAGGCAAATAATTGACATCAGGAAATGCTAGAATTAAGGTTCCTGCCTAGCAAGTGATGAAATAAGCTCTGGAGTGAAAGCATAGGAAGTTTCATCTTATGCTAACATAATATTGTTACTAGTTGTGGCCTAAGAGAATACTATTTTATTTGAATAAAAACATAATTTATGCCTGTGGCTTTCTATGGAAAAATGATAGAGACACTGTCCTGATATTGTCTTACCAAGTTCATATTAAAATGAGGCTAAAGTGTTATTTTTCTAAATATGCTCAAAATGGCAATAAATAAAATACAGAATACTAAATACTGTTTGAATGAGTTTATGGTAGCTCTTCTAAAAATAAATTGATACAGAAAGAATAATGGATTGCCTAAAAATTTCCTGGTTGTTAAGCACCAGCTGCTTCTTGGGTACTGGTGTCTAGAATTTAGTTATACAGCCATGGCATGAGATCATTTTAAAATTTTTATCCATAGTGGAAACTATGCATTCAGGGATGAACTCATTAAATTTGATGACACATTTGCTACAGAATGAATACTGTCATTCATTTCCATGGGCAACAAGGAAAGAATGAACCAGACTCTCACCAAATACCTGTGTAGCCTTGGGAAATGTTGAACTCAGGAGTTCAGATGTCACTTCTTCCAACAGCAATTCCCATGCAATTCCTTGCCTTTCTTATTGACTTAAGGCTTGTGCCCTAAAGTAGATGCAATTAGGAAAGAACTTTCTTCTCTCCATCTACAAAAACCCAGCAAACAAAATCATATTAGCAGAGATCTCTTGGAAGTCCAATGTAAGACACAACTTTCTAATGTGATATGATCCCCAGTCTTAGTCACTATGCACAGTTGACTCATGGAGTAAGCGAGTCAGGTTTTATTGCTCTCTCTCTAACAAGATTGAGAGGTGAAAAACAGGATTTCAGATTATTAGTTCATTTATTGTTCAGCAAATAGCTTTGTGTGTCGTGTCACCAGCTAGTGCCTGGTTTACCAAACAGCTAACTAGTTCTCTGCTGAGACCAAGAGATGAGGGTTCCCAGTTAGTGCTCTGAGTGCCACTGTGTGAAACCTCACACTCACCCACAACTCAGACATGAACATTATGGCTGCATGGCCCTGAAAAAGTAAGAAGTTTTTAAAATAGTTTTGTCATGAGGACCAGCAATGACTTGCAAAAAATGGTGGGAATCAACAAAAGTGTGCCTTTCATAGCTTAAGAATTTGTCACATATTTTGTCTGTATATACCACCAGTGAGCATGCATTAAGTATATCTTGCTTCCTTTCCACATTTATGTCAGTTTAAACACTGTCTACAGTGTAATTGAGTACTTCAGAAGACATTCTCCTTTTCATTTTCCAATAGATGACAGAAGGCAATATGTATGAGCTACACCACATATGCATCCCGAGGCAGATTTTTTTGTATTGTGCTTAGCAATGTTAAGACTAAGAGTGTTCTAAGGCTTGAGTATTTGTCAGTAGAGTGTGTTGATAATGGAAGTACATATAAATAAGATTACTCCCAAAAAGCAATGAGTTGACTCAGTCTAAATATGATTTGGATTTTGGCACTTAGGCTTTCCACCTGTCAGAAGTTTATATTGATTTTGTGCATATATGTATGTTTTTACTGATGCAAATTTACACATATACTAATAAAACTAGAAACAAGAGCTGACCAGAAGAATGAAAGAAAATCATTTTAAGATTTTGAAATATATTTTTGCTCCATACTAGATCATTTTAACTACACACAGTTCTAAAAGGGGTTAGTTCAAGGGTCCAAAAAACCTAGAGGTGAGAAATACTTATACAGAAAGAGAGAGGGAGGAGAAAGTCTCTGGATCCTCTAGACAGCACCCTGTGCTGCTCAGATCCCATGAGAAAGGTTGTTTGTGTGGCATTATTAGTCTGTCTTGAATAGCAATATTTCTTGGCTTATTTTTAAACTGAAGGGCCTTCAATGATCTTCCCTGGTCATAGATCACATGTAAAATGAACATCCAAAGTAGTAAGGTCCCTCTGTCACCAGATTCCTTTTATGAGAACTTCTGTGAGATTCCCAAGCACCCAGCAAAAGGAGGACAACTTGGTGCCTCCCTTTCAACAAGCCCAGCTAGCCAAATGGGGAACCCATCAAATGAAGTGATTGGCAGTTACTTGTTCACCTGGGCAAGCAGCTAACATTTGCAGAAAAAATATTACTAATTTACAGATAGGAACCCAAGCTCTTGGGTTCAGGAGAGAGATGTAGGCAACATGGAACATGGACAATATTTGGGATTAGGTTTAATTTTGGGACTAGAATCTGTTTTTTTCTTATTTTCTAGCTCAAGATCTGCTTCACTAATCTCTCTCACTCCCTTTTTCCTAATAAGAATTATTTTGAAATGATTGCATTTGTGCTTCAGTAATCCTTCAGGAAAATATGCTGAGCAGGTACTCTGCTACAAATACATCAACATTAGAAACAAAGAAGGAACTCTCTCCCCTCCCCTCTCTCAACTCAGGGGCTTATCTTCTATTAACATCACGAGTTAAGGTTTTTTTATGCAGATTGACAGGGTTACATGCAGACTGGCATGATTTATTGACAGTTGTTATTACTTCCTGTACAAAGTGGCCATTGTTGGGACATTCTGCAAGTTCTGATCTGGAAGCCATATGTACATTACTCAAGGCAACATTCATAGCTATGACAATATTATACACAAGTGTTACAAATATATATTACATTAACAATGACATTCCTATTTTAAGTATATTTCATACTTTAAATATTACCTCCCGAGCAACTATTCTGAACTGTTCTTCATAAATTCCTAATGAGAGAAATTACCCATATATGAACAAAATACAACAATATAACTTCTTTAAGCCTGAAATAATCTTTGTATGATAGGTGTAAGCCAGTCATTCACTTCATTTTTAATTTTGAAAAAATGTCTCTTGGCTATAGATAAGTGTCAATATTGCTAGCAGCCTAATCACATGAGTTTTTAATTGGATGGCATTTTTTCATTAATATTTTCTAAATCTATTGAATACCTCATAGGAGGTACATGGAACTCTTCTTTATCTGTATTTTTTTTCCATTTCCATAATTAGGTAACCACCAGCTTTGCCTTCTGACCTGTAGCCAGCCAAAATTTGTAGAAGATTAGGTTTCAGTCCTCAGCCTCATTATGGTAGCAAATTTCACACATCTTGTGTTATAATGCTTTCACTCTTCCAGAGCCTTCTATAGGAGAGTTAAATAAATAAATATGGAAGGATGATTATTTCAAAAGTTGCAGTTCCTTCAAAAACTAGGTTTCTCAGGGGTTAATAAAGTGTTTTATTCAGCATGACCCTCATTTGAACTCACAGTGAAATAAAGCAATTCTTCCTATTGCTCATAACTTAGTACAATCTAACATATAGATAAATATCTGTTATGTAACATTTTATATAAAGTATAGCCAGTATACTTTAATGTCTAAAGCTAAAGATCATTGTAAATACATAGAAAAAGCTCTCAAAGTGAATGCCAGCTAACATAAATACTTACAAAATAATGCACTGAGTTTGCCACCTTAGTTTCGTCTCAAGTTCACAAGTCTTTACATTTTCCTCAATATATTGCAATATATTTAGTATAACGTAATAATGAAAGCACTGAAAAGTGCTCTTCTGGGACTCACTCCAAGCTCTTTTTCCTTCTCCCTTTTCATCATTCAGTCTTTCTGAAGCCCCTGGGACAACCACTTTAAAACAATCTGTGGTGACGTGATTTATTTTTATGTATCTAATGAAGTCTATTTTATAATAGTTAACCTGATTTAATTTAAATAACCTTTTAAAAATCTTGTATCCTGCTAGGATGGTGTACTTTATTGTTAACTGTAAACCTGTGGGCAGTTAAAATACACAATAACATGTCTTGGCAACTGCAAGTTTTTCTCTTTTGCATCTATGTCCTTTTCTTGGTACGTTATCTTTTATCACTTCTTTCACACACTGAAAATAAATAAACTTTGTTTAAGTATAGTTCAAAAAAACCAGATGATTACATTTGCAAATAATAGAAGCAAGGAACATGTGCAAGAGTGAAAACTGTATGCAAAAGGATTACAAATGGCAGTCAGGCTAGGAAAAATATTCAAAACACTAGCAAGGTTTACTTAGGCAATAGGATGAAGTGAAGTTCTTATAATAATGATTTGCAAAGATAAGAAAAAAAGAAAAAGAATTAGTCAGAGCCAACCACAAAAGTGGGAAAGAATGAGATATGAAAATATCCTTAACCAAATTTCTTGGCTTAAGCTAACTTACTTGGCACTGTATCATGGGGCAATTTTGGCTACCCAGATATAGCTGATTATTAATGCATCCACAGATACATTCATATATGCAAGACCACTTCCTGTGCTGCAGATTAGTCACTACTAGCAAAAGAAAATGTTTTCTATTACTTATTGTAAATGCTAGGGAAAAAAATCATAGAACCAACAACAAGAAATTATTTTGAAGCTGCAAAAGAATGGTGTCATAAAATGCATCATTAACCAAGTACCAATCCATTGTCAGTGTCAATGGATTTGCAGTTCTTTGATTAAACATTAGCTATTAGTTTGCTACTGTTTCATAATATTTGTCACAAGCTTGTCACTACGGAACCTAAGATATAAACTAAAATGATAGTAGTGTTAGACATGACAAAGTGAAGAACAGGAAATGAAGTCCTGAAACCACCTTAATTATAATATTTTCAGACATCACTTGTTCTTTAAGTATAGCTACTGTTATTATTACTCACTGAATGCCAGTAGTTTCCTAAGGAATTGCTACATTTAAATGTCTTTACTTCAAAACTACATAGGAAATTGGAAAGATTAGGTCAGGAAAGGACTTCATTGTCTCCTGAAATACAGGGCCCTAAGGATCAGTTTTCCAATAGAGGGGAAATTAGAGAAGTGAAGTTAAACTGTTAGTATAATTCATATTATTTACACCAGTTAATAAATACACATCTGTTCCTATCTAATGCTCCATTAGACATCCTTACCATGCAGTCGATGGAGGAAAAAACAACAACAACAACAACAAACCTCTTCCAGTGGTTCAAAAATTTACTCTGTGACTGTTTTGACTGATCATGTTTGGCACTGGTGGGAAAGCTCAAAACTGGCATGGCTTTTGCAGACTTACTGAGCAATCATGAAGTCATCATGGAATCAAATTCTTGGCAAAAAAAAGTCATACAAAGCTATTATGCACAGAGGTATAGATAATGGTGGAGATTACAACAGTTTGCAGATGGCATGACCAGTGAAAGAACAAATTCTACTGAAAACATCTTCACACACGGTCCAAGTGAAGTGGTATCACAAACTGAAAAAATGACAAAATTCTACAGAATGTGGAATAATGATAATGTAAAGTGATCCTCATAATGAAAACCAGGAAAGCTAGAATGATTTGTAAATGCCCACATATCTCTAGGATGAATTGGATTGTGAGGAGAGGAACAATTTGTCTGTGTTTTTTCACTTGCTTAACAAAACCCTTTGTGGTCACTCGAAAACATCTGACTGAGCCCATTCACTGTTTCCTTAGATCTTTTTGCTTCAAACAGGCATCAGCTGAGTGCTGAGGAGACGATGGATACAGATTTCCATCGATAGGAACTGTGCTACCTTTGGTAGGAACAGCAAACAAACGTGTCTTGGCAGCAGCAACAAACCATTGTGTACAGAGAAGCTAGGAATTTTGAAAGGAAAGGCCTGTACAGTTACACCCACATCATCTTGAATTAACCTCCACTCTCACCTCCTTTCAAAAGAAGCGGGGGTCTCATTAACCTGGTCGCATACAGCTCCTCAAAGAAAGGTGGCCACGTAAGCTAGCTAGCTAGTATGCCTCCACTGCTGAAGTCTGGTGTTGTTCCCATATGACGCTTAGTAGAGGAGATGATTATACGAGAGTGGCTTTTGCCAAAACTCTCCCGAAAAGATTTGCAGCACTAATCGAGCAACAGTTCAGCCTATCTTCGAAGACTGAACATTTGCTCACTGAAAGAAAACTACAAAAATACAGGTTCTATCCAATGACTTTTGTCCTGAGACAGACAATACAGAAGAAAAGGGATAAGAATACTATCTCAGATCACTCTGTAACTTCTTCATTCAGAAATCTTCTAAAAAGTGAAAAAAAAGAGTTATGAAAAGTTAGAAAATGAAAATTTAAAAATGCATTTGACATCTGAACAAACAGAGTAATTTCCATGCAAGGCCTTTAAGCTGTAACAGGAATAGTAAAAGCCAGGTTCTGGTAATTACTAGTTTTTAAAGCAAGCAAAGCTGGGCAGAACTAGAAATCAAAGACAAAAAATATAACAATGACTGGAAACATTAGGAAACAACTTAGAAAGAGACATGAGAGAAGCTTAAAGCATGAATGACTGTGCAAAATTATATAAATGAATTTTCAGAGTAAGTTGCATAGAAAAATAACAGTGAATGCTAACTGATGGATAAGAAGATCCTAATAGGAGACAACATTTCCTTTGTGCCGTTTGGGAAACAATATTGAATTCTGAGCATCTCCATACCATGAAGATACTAACGAACTGGAAGGAGTTCAAAAAAGACCAGCAAAACCAGTCAAGAAAGGAGAACTGACTTGTGAGAAAAGACTGAGTCATTAGGGAGAACATATCCTGAGTGAATAATTAAGTCTGCAGCCAATTTGTGTGGTGAAATTTTTTTTTAACCATTTATAGCTTTAGATAGAAAAACTAGTTCTGTATGAAAATAAACAAACTTTCTCTGAAGACTAGCAAGTATCTTTTCTGGCAAACTTGGAAAAAAATAATTCATTCTTGCATTACAGGTTACTCACTGAACACAATACTACACTCCTCAGCTGTCATTTTTTCACATGATCTTTTCCCTTTGTTTTCAACAGTCATAATCAAGTAAAGTTATTAAAGGTTTGCTAGGCTTGATGGCAGTGACCTCTATATTTGCTTTGCTAATGCTTCCCATCTTAAAGCCTCTCTGGGGCTTCTTTTAGTTCTTCTTTATAAGAACTCTTCTTTAGCTTCAACACTTTCATTTTTTATCATCAGACTTCAGTAAGGTATAAGCTGGGGAAGTGCTTTTTTTGGTTTTCCAGGAAGTTAGTCATCACTGACAAAGCTGAAAAACATGATAAAAATTACCACTTTACCTCAAATTTTTCAATAAAATGGTGACAATGCATCATAATTGTAAGTGGATATTCAGCAGCAGAGCTTCTTAAAAGCTGGTCATGGTCATAGGTAAAGAAGCTCTGTAAGTTGTTCTGGCTGTGTGAACAAGAAAGAGAAGGAGAAAGAGAGGCCCAGAAATGGAGGACTGGAGATGACATTAGAAAAAGCTGTGCTGAATGGTATCTGATGGGGAACTTATTACAGGAACAAGTAACAGAGTTTGCATTCAGCCAGTTCTTTAATGCTTAAGAAAACAAAATAAACTACAACAAAGCACCTACGAAATGATCAATTTTGGCTAGTGGTAATGGGTTTCTATTTTAAAAGGACTGGATTTCTAAGTGACTCATTTCAAAAGAGTTTCTTTATTTTGAACTTGCATATGACAGGTAATTATATTCCTCCTGGACACACGTATATTAAGCCCTATTATTTGTCAATCAGAAGGAAGAACATAAACTCTTATCTACTGGCCTGCTGTGCTGTAGGTAGAGGGCAAGAGGCTGGTAACATCAATACATGGATGTGGGCAGGGAATGGCAGAGAACTGAACAGGTTACCTAAAGCAAGATGGATTGAAGCAAGAGAGAGAAAACTGAAGGTCCTCACTAATTGCCTGGGGAAGGTATCCTTCTGATCTCAAATCTAGTGACAACATTGACCATGTACTTAGGGAAAACATGTATTTCTAAAAGAACTTGACAAGGTCAGAACTACCCTCAAGACTTAAACTCTCACTGTACACTCCTGCTTGCCAGCAGGCTCTGGCAAAAGCTCCCAAGGGAGACCATTCGTCCGAAGACTGTCACCTAGTGCTGCCAGGATGCAGAGAGACTTGCCCGATCTGCTTTGGTAACATCTTGAAGATTTTTGCTACTTTTCAACCTGTGTAGAGAATATGCTAGTTGACTAATTTAATACACCTTCTTACTGTTTATCACTCTTTTCAGCATGAAACACCATCTGTTTATCAGGTCACTCCACTCTGGCTTAGTTAGCAGGCAAGACGTAGGAATAAAGCAATACTTTTCCCTGTTAAAAAAATGATAAAATCAAGAACCAGACAAGAAAACAATTCTAGATTATACTTTCTCATCAGGATTCTCTGGCTGCCTCTAGCACCTTGCACAGTTTGTGCTTCTCCCACTTCATGTATATTTTGTGACTCAGCCTTCCCATTCTTCCAAGACACATCCTCCATGCCTTTGAGATTTCTTGAAATTACATTTTTCATACTGCACTTGTTCCTAAAGATGGATGTTTTCACTCTTCTTATTGGCGAGTAGGAGATGTAAGACAAATGCATAGGACTAAGTTACAGAATACACCTCCTCTCTACCTCCAGGCTGCAGTCTCCACTTTTACTAGTTACTGCTTATGAGAGTTTGCTTACAGTTCATGCTGACTGGGCACTGGGGTGTCACATGGAGATCAATAAAACTAAATTATTTTCTTCTCCCTCTTCTTCCATTCCTACTGGGTTACTTAGTTTCCACATCCTTCTTATTAAAAAGATAAGATCCATTCTTCTTCTGTGTGTGACTATCATGTGTGACTATCTACCATGACTATATCTTGATGTTAGAGATAAAAGGTTGGGTTACATTTCCTAATGGTATGGGCTGTTATCTGTTCACTGTGTCACTGTTCAGTCTGAAGGTTCTTTGTAGGGATTGACAGGAGGTTAGGGTTTTCAGGCAAAAGTCATTACATTTATTGCCACCACTTCAGGAAGATGAATTATTTGTATACGTGACAAACCTAGGAAGATACCGAATAAGGGAAAACCACAGGAAAACAACCACTGAGTCTGAGCTGAGGACTCTAATTTCAATAAGGGTAAGAAGGGGTTTTCTGTTTTGATTTTTTTTTTTTTTGAGTAAGAAAAAATCAAAATCAATACTGAAATTCCCCCCCAACTTGTTAAATGTGTATAAGTATTGCTGCAAATATCATATATTAGGCCCCCCATTGGTATGGAATCCTGTATAATTGGAGGGGTAAATGGTACCAGCCGAGCTTGGTTTGCAAAAGAGCTTGTTCTGCCTGGAAAACCAAATACTTAATAAACTTTATCGACTCATGATGGTAGACTTAAAATGGCCAGTCAAACTTTTAGGAAAATACATTAAAATACAGCCACTTCTTGAGTGATCATATATCATACCGAAGTTTTAAAAATATTTTTAAACTTCAGATAACTGGGATTTAAAACAGAAAATAAAATAGGCCCTCAGACAAGGTGCTGACATAAAATGAAACAGCACAATCTTTTATTAAAAAAACACAATTCCAAAAAATATTTTTCCTATTTTTATACATGTAATATTAGTGATTTCTTTCTCATCAATAAAAAATACCTCCAATATTCACTGACATTTTATAGTTCTTTAACTGAATCCGTGCTGTCTAATCACTCTCTATTGAAATATGATATTTTCAGAAAAATGCCTGCTAGAAAGTTTAGACACGGTAGTTCAACTGTAAGCTTCTGGGGACATCCATGTTGTATTATGCTTGGCTTACAATGAGCAACTCCTGCTAGATTCAGTAAAAATAAAGCACAATGACCTCTTCAGCTGGACACTTCAGCAGCTGGTCTATAACTTAAACAGAGTTTTGCTGTATGCTTTCTAAACTATCCTGGGGATTGAATAGACAACATATAAAAATATGACAGGAGGATGATGGATTATGGGTCATGTCTCATTTCAGCCATACAAATAAAACATCATGCTTGTGTGTTATGATAATACATTTAATGGACAGAAATTAGCAGATGTTGATTGCATTCTAGTGCACACAGCATACTAAAAAACACAGAGGAATCTTTAAAAGATTGTAAAGAGACTTTATCATTGGATGCCTGTAACACGGAATTCAAGTAGCAAAAACATAGAAAAGACAGTTTGGTAGCTGTCTGGCTTTGGTTTAATCACACCTTTCTGCCAAATGCAGTCATTAAAGTGTAACAATTGTATGCATTTTAAGTTAAAGTGAATGGTAATGCTTTTTCTACACTTTCCCAAGTAATACTTCATAGCTGTCAAAACATAAGGCTGTGGTAGACTCTTCTCAAAATAAAACTTCAAGATAAACTTAGAAAAAAAGTATGAATGAAACTTTGTTGTTCAGTGCCATTCAGAATTATATATATTATCTAATGTTACACATAAAAGGGTCAAGACTTGGCCCTGCTGAGTTGCAACTTTTTGGAACAAGCTTTTATACATAATACATGTATGCACACAAATAGAAATGCACTTGCATACAAGGGCTACCTCTTTAAAGATTCAAATGTGAAAGCTAGGTTTACTTCTTTAAAAGAAATGCCTACAGATATGTGTACAGTATGCATTGAAGTCCTTCTTAACCCTTTTTCCAGTCAGGCAAGTTTTATTTTCAGAAGACTATGAAACTGGTCAATTTTTAGAATTCTGTTGCCATTCACTGAATTTTAAAATTGTATGTTTTCATCTGGGGCTATGTGCAGTAACTTTTCTCCTTGGTAAAACTCAGACTTACTGACAAAACTAATGGGTGTGCTCTCTATTTTTGTTAATGAATGGATGAAATCAGTATATAAATCTTTTTCTTTAGTGTTTTGCGTGTTGCCTATCTAGCCCATCTGTATAAGGATTGTCTGCCACTGATTCATTTAAGTGTGGATTTAGATATATAGTCCAAATCAATTAGATAATCATGAGCTACTGTGTGTGTCAAAACTTGCCTTGTAGATATACATATTACATAGAATTTGCATGTATTTTACTGCAAGGATAAGTATCCTAGGAAAAATGTAGTTTACAAATTATTGCACTGTAGCATAAGGATTTTAAATGTCTATGTTGTTGATATGGTCATGTTGCTTCCTTCATAGTCAATGGCAGCAAACAGTACAGTGTGTGCTGAGGTATTAATAGCTTCCTAGGTTGTAGTTTAGATTTTCTCTTATTTTAATTTTTTTCATGTCCATGCTTATTGCAGGCTTGACTTATGGCAGAAGAAATGCGCTTGAGGGATGAGAAGTCCATGAGCAGTCACTGTCATTCAGTCCACTGTAACACAAGCGCCCATTCTACCAGTTTTGCAGCATGATTGAAAACAACAACAAGGAAAGCAGATGCTGTTGGTCAACCTTCATTAATTCTTTGTACGTTCTCTCAGTGCTGAATCCACACAAAGGGAATTCTTTGAAGGGTTAACTGTAAGAAGGCTGGTTATTAACAATGGAAACTTACTTTAACTCATTTTCATATTTTTTTAGGCTATTTGCATCAAACTTCTGAATCACAGAATAACCAGAATAATCACTTTTAATCTCTATATTTTGATTTCAAAACCCAATTTGAGCTTTCTCCCAGTGTTCCCGATGAGACACTTGGAACAGGCTGTTGTGGTGGTACTGCTGTTCATTTCAGATTCCAGCCCAGGGTTACAGGGGTGTTTAAGGTCTCATGATATTTCCATGTTTCAGTGCTTTGGGAATACCACAGATGATCGCATTTTAGTTATTTCAAGTATATATTAATCCCATTCACATATTATAAATTGAATTTTATCACAAATCAGAAAGATTACAATCATTTGTCCTAAAATCTGAACAGTGATCAGGAAAATTTGTATGTTGCTTTTCTGTTTGCAGTCCTAGCTTGTATTGGAATCACTGCATAAAGGATGGGAATTTGTCATTCATCAACTTTTTCAACACAGATAAAGGATTCTATCCAATGAAGTTAAGAGAAACCATGTTCACACACACAGCAATATATAGTTCTTTAGCAAGTAAGTAGTAGATCTGTGGAACTCTTTGCCAGAGGAAATTGTGGATACTAAAAGCTTACACGGTTCGAGGGATAGTAGAAGAGTTTCTTGGAAGAGAAATACATTGAGAATTACTATATAGAGAGAAACCATACCCACCTCAGGATAGCACCCAGGCTGAAAGTAGTCAGGAACTTAAGGGTTAGAAATAGCATAGCAGAAATAGCACAGTAGAAATAGCACATATTTTTTCCCTCTTTCTACTCTTCTGTAGGCCTCCATTTTTGGTCATTGCTGGAGAAAGAATTCTGGTTCAGATGGACTTCTGGTCTGATCTGGTGCAGTCATTCTTTATTTAAGCAGTTTTCTGCTTCTCATTTAACCTAAACAACTTGCTCAGGGCCAAACTCTTTTCTGGGAAGATCTATTCAGAAGAGAGGAACTTTTCAGTTTACAGAATTTCTTCTCCATTGTGCTAATAAGCTAATGTGGATGGTTTGTTTTCAGAGAAAGTCAGAACATTGTAAAATCTTGTGGTAAGCACTGAGATGACGCATATTCACACTGATGCTTTGTGACTCTACTCAAAATACCTTTTTTCCAGAGGTCTTTTTTAATGCATCTACTTCAAAGTAGTTATTTACACAGAGGGAAGAAAAATGTTGTAAAAATAAACAAACATTGTCATGTGTGAATAAAATCCTTCTGCAAATACAATTGTGAATTTTTAATGACGTATCAGTATTTTGTACGATGTTATAAAACTAAATGGTAATGTGAAAATTGTTAACTTTGAATGTCATTTCTGAGAGTAAAACTATTAGAGTTCTGTTTAAAATGCTTGGAATTCTAAATAAACAAAGAAAAATCTATTAAATGTCATAAGCATTCAAAATCTCAGATTTTAATTCCTTATTTTGAGTCATTTTTATTAAGGAAATCAGGCCCAATGATACGCACTGTGCTGTGCCTTACAGTTGACAATACAGTGCCATCAAAATCATAATTGTTAAAAAAAAAGATTAAACATCTTACTCTACAAGTAATACATAATGTCATATATCTATTACTAAGAAGGCCCATCTTCTACGACCAAAGAGAATAACCTGATTTGAACTAGAAGAACTGAATAGAATTGTTAAACAAGCCTTTGCATTTTAAGCAACATTTAATTAGAAACACACTATAACCACCAAAATGATAAAAATCCAAGAGATTAAAATTTAAATGTCAATTATCATAAAATTCATCATTGTAATTCTTATTAAAACTCAGTGTTTAGATAGGTAATGATTTTATAATATGACAATTTGCATAAGGAGCCCTGAGATGGCTTATTATTTCAATCCTACACAATTACAATTCTAGCTCCATACATCAGAGCTCTTAGCAATGTAAAATCACTGCGCTAATTAATAAGCCATTTACTGACTGCAGCTAGTTATGGTGGTCCTGCAGCTGACCTTACGGAAGATGAGCCATCTCTGAAGTGCCTGTGTGTAACTACAAACATAATGATGTGCCAGGAGGGAATCATTAAAAATAATTTACACAAGCCTTCATTTACAAGATCTTTTGATAGCAGGCTTCCCCGGTGTTTAGATCCACAGTGCAACCCCTACCATTTGGAAAGTGCCAAGCAGGAGACTGAACGAGGATACCTAAGTGGTTAATTAAGAGCCATTCGGACACCACAAGAGCCTCCTGAAAAATCCCTCTGATGTCTGCTGTGTCAAATGTCTCTCACAGGCAAAACCACAAGGGGTAGCTGCCATAGCAGGCTAATTATTGGCGACCAGGAGCAGCTGAGAATGGCCTGTCACCATGTGCTTGCTGTGAGCACCCAAGCCCAGCACTGAGCAGAGCAATCATTTTTGTCATTGGGCTTGAGAGAAACAATGGAAATAAGATGCTGTGATAATCAGAAATGATTGAATATGTCATAAAAGCGTGCAATTATAGATGAAATTATTCACTCATGGTGTTTGATGTATCTTGCAACTTTTTACACTTTACTGTTATTCGACTTCCAACATCTGTTTTTTTAAGACTTTTATTTGGAACACTTTTAAGAAAACAATAACCTGCTAAGTCCTTAAAGCGATGAACAGCAATTTCAAAACATTGAAGGTAATTTTTATGCCATATGAATAACTACAAACTACATGAAAAGAACCACAAAAATTTGTTTTAAGGAAAACACATGTAAACAAAATATGAGTATGCACAAGTCTGCTAATTGCAGTACAGTCAGTAAAACTAACAAGACTAAACCAGTATGTCACAGCTTACCTCACAGCAGCTTGAAATGAACATCATGAAAAACCAGCAATGCATGATTTATCTCTACTTCAGCTGAGTCCCCATGAGGGGGAGGAACAGAGCTGTTACCCAATGTGGCATTTGATTGGTTTAGTGGCATTTCATTGGTTTACTGACCTACAAGGGTTTTTCCAAACCTTCATGGGAGATCTGAGCTCCTGTTGCCAGTTTCTTTGTTCCCTATGACCTTCCAGATGAGGGATAAGCAGTTCACGCTCTTAGTGTGCAGATACTTTCCTAACCTGTCTGATACCTCCTGAGGTTATTTGCTGAAGTGCATAGCACCAGTGTTACATGAGAAAGCAGCATGATCACACAAATGTATGACACACGGCAAACTGTACAAGCCTTGCTAGGGCATTTTGGCTGAGTGCCAAGATGGGGACTGGGAAGGACTGTTTTACTAAAGATGGGGGAAGTGATACAGTTGCTCTGTGTTTGTGTCTACAGGTATTTGGGAGGTGGAGAGAAAGAGAAACCAGCTGTGAGTTTGGCATCATAGAGATGATAATAATGGGGTTTATAAATTTGCATGTGTGATTTTTGAAAAACAACTAACTCTGGCAACTTTCTTGCGGTAGGGCAAGGATTATTTTTTCCAAAATGGAAACCACCCACATCTCTGTGGTGGTTTGAAGAGCGTTAGGCTTACTTCATCTCATTTTTTAAAAAAAATCTATATAAATAAATTCTCAAGAATTAGAAAATATCTACCCATTTCTTTTAAAATCACATTCCTATGCACAAGGAAAATATTTTTCTAATAACTTTACGTGTTTCTCAAAGGCATGAAAGAGATGTCTTTCTTTCTAAAACTCTCATATCATTTTGCATAAATGAATTGAGTAGAATTCACCTCTCCTCATATTAAATGCCTATGAGTAAAACAATGTGTTCAAGGCAATAATTTGGCTTACTTCTACACTCAGTGGAGACAGCCAGCTTCAAAAGGGAAATGGATCAAGCGAACCACATTACACCTCTGTTTTTAGAGAAGGCAAATCAGTCTCAGCATGGAGTGGGAATGGGCAGTGAGTTTAGTCTCTTAATTTTTTTAGGTGGCTAAAATGCTGCTTTTCTATAGTTGTCTGTAGACATGGTGAGAATTGTAGCCATACTTCACAGAGCAGAAGACCAAGACACAGAGGTTGGCCCACATTAGAGCTGAGAAAATGCTGGAGAAGCAGTAATGTAATGGATGTATCCTAGTTCCTACTGATTTCCAGGCTTCTCTCACTCTGACCTGCTCTTAAGTGCAGCTCTCCATTTAACAGAGTGGGGCAAACCCTCGGTTTGTAGCTCCAGCCTGCTGTCTCACAGGAAGGCAGATGTGAACTTGCAGGGGGTGATGTGAACTTTCATGGCTGCTATCCTCCACTGGAAACTTATGGCAGTCACTTTCTTCTGGGCCATCATCATCAGCAAAGCTTAAACCAGCACTTCTTGTCAAACACGAACTTACGATGAAACAACTAAGCATCTGTTTAACTAGCCCAGGCATATGCAATACGCTTGCAGCACTATTTTCTTTTTTTCATCTACTTCATTTATTATGGCTGGTGCACATTGTTACTAATTTTTCTAGCAAGCAAAATGAGAGATGATAGCATACCACACAAAACAATACCAGCAGCCAAAATTTGACCAAATTAGTGACAGGCTTATCACTAAGTCAGTAGTACATTTAAATAATTCTGTATCGTTGGAGAGTTACAATCTCTAATCATCATGTACTATTCTTGCCTCTAAGAGGCATAAATAATAGGTAGTGCTGTTAGGTGAATTATATACTCTGTAGATAGACCACTGAATAATACAAAATCAGTAAAATAAACTGCATTTAAATGCAGATTTCTAGTCTTGCGATCGTAAGGGAGAGGAAGAGATAATAGCATATCAACCATTATTAAGTGATTTTTCTGTATGTGCATTAGAGAGCCATGTTTTCCCACATTTGTGTGAAAAGGATCTTACAGAGCTAGAATTTTAAAGATAATTTGATAAATAGCTGTGCTTGTTGGGTTATTTGTCTGAGAGACAGACCTTTTTAGAGACACCAGGATGGTTAAAAGCTAAATGCCCTGCTTTTCAAATGACAACAATCAGTATGTCACACAAATGATATTATTAATCTAGGGGAGCTAAGTAACGTCAATCTACTCACAAGAGAAGAGAGGAAAAATACAGCACACGACACTTTCATTATACATATAATAAACAGAAGTTCTTGTCCTTATGCATCTTTGTTACTAGCTTTCTTGTTAATCTTCTGAGCCTTTACTCTTCAATATAAGCATGACAATATATTGGCAATGAAAAGGTGTGCAATGCAAAGAGGAAAAAAAATGTTTTAATGTGCACAAAACAACACTGTCCTGAGCTCAAAATTGTAGTGGAATCAGAAAAAAGAGGTAAAAAAGGATAGGTCCTTCTTGATGATATAGTATTAACCCCTCAAAATGGAAACTATTTCCATACTTGAATTAACAGTAAGGTGAGCTTTTAAAAGGAAAAGAGGAAATTCATGCTTCCAATTTAAAGATATTGATTTTAAGGTTTAAAAATTCTGTCCTTTGTCCTCTAAAGGTCAGCTCTGCTGTCTTTATCATACGCATAATCCCAGTGGAGCCGGGAGAGGTGCTCTTGTGAGTGACAGAAATCCCATACAGGTTTACCTTTGTGCCTAATGCCAGCCCAGATGTTGCTCTGATTAAAGTTAGCAATAAAAACTCTTGTTAAGCTGAATGATGCAAGATGAGTCCAGTCGTGAAGTGCAGGTGAACCGTTCTCAATTCCCCTGGATTTCCAGACGTTGCAGATCAGGCCCTAAATTATCTGACTTCATCCTGGCCCCAATTGTGAAGTCTCCTTGAGGAAAATCTCCACTGAAATCAGGAGTATCTCTGCTTGGGAAAGGATTGCAAGAACAGATTCTAATGTTTGCCTTGAGGAACATCCAACATATTTGAGCAATCTCAACATATAGTGAGATGAAAAGATAACACTGGAATAAAACAAAATACCTTTTTAAGTGCCTACTGTTCACTATGTTTGGGTTATCTTATTTAGGAGGAACTGTATTTCCTGAAGATTAACAACTATCATTAAAAGTGAATATTTGACTCCACACCTATACACCTTTAGGGAGAGGGAAATATCTTTGTGCATTCTTTTTCTTCTGTATGTGTACAAGGAACGTAAAGCTTCATTCTCTTTTTTTCCTCTCTCTGTCTTTTTTTTAAGAAACTCCATTCCATAAAACTAATAGCTAATAAATGTTTAATACCTAAATGTTAAATAAACAGGATCTATTTTTATAAACATATCATAATCTTGCTAGCTTAATTTGATTGTGACAAGCAGCCTTTGTTTTATTTTATATAATTAGTTTTTGGTTCAATTTTTTTTTATTGAGATGAAAATTAAAGTTTCTACATTTAATACCATGTTTTCATGCTTGCCAAGCTTTGGGAATGTTAGTGAACAAATAATCCCAAAGGCTTGTCAAAAAATACTTCCTTGAAGAGGGCTGTGAAATGTGTTTAAAAAGTTTCCTTGTAGTCACAAGCTGAAATCTGAAAAGGTGGTAGCAGAGTTTAGATTGACTCTCATTGATTTATTTCATTATCAGATAAAAGAAAAAAATCCACTCCCATATTTCATGATTTTTTACAGCATGTTTAGGATGAAGATCCCATACTTTAAACTGAGGAGATACAACCTTGCCTCTTCCCTTTATCAGTGTTTTAGCTTTTGATATGAAGGGAGCAACAGGAATAACTTAAAGTTCCCATGTTTACTTTGTAAGAAGTTTATGTATGCATGTGTGGAGTGTATAGAATATACAGAGTATGTTATGCACAGAATACATGTAGTTCATGCAGGAATGAGACCCATTACTGTGTGTGTGTGAGATGTATACAAGTTATTTATGATTCACAGTATACATGGAAAAAAATCACTATTTGTTGACCTAGTAAGAGTAAATCATAGTGGAATAGATCTGTAAAAATCTTTATATATATTTTCAAAATATTTTTGAAACTAAGTATTGAAACAACTCTCTGTTCAAAGCAATAAAGTTTCAGAGATAGGAATGATATTAAATGTTTTCTCAGAAAAATTACTGCATAAAATTCATAGATTAAAGCTGGTAAGATTAGTTTACACTGACTGTGTTCAATGTATTTGCAGGGTATAAATCTAAGGGCCTCTCTCTTGAAAATCCTCCTTTGAAAATAGGGTAGTTTTCCCTTTCCAATGTTTCTTGAATTCTACTTAATTTTAACACTGCTAAAATTCTTCCAAAAAGTAAGAAGTGCCCTATTCAGAAAGCTAATCCAACGTTCCAGTCTAACTTCTTGTGTAGTCAACAAGAGTCTTTCTTTTCTGGGCTTGATGGAGCTTGATCAGGCCCACGGTTATTAGAGAGACAAATTGTGCAATTGTTCACTCAGTTGACATGGCAATTTAATAGAGATCTTAAAAGGAAAGTACAGGCTATCAACTTTGCTGCTGCCAGTTCAGCTGAAGGTAGAAAAACAGCATTTTTCTACAAAGAAGGAAATATTAATGTATTAAAGTATTAAGTCCTAAAATGGGTTGTATGTCTGAAGCTTATGTATTAAATATATCTGATATGATAGAAAAGACTTTTATCCTACTTTTCCCCTTTTAAAATTCATATATATACAAGAAGTGATTGAATAAAAAAGGATGACTGTAATCACAAGAAAAGGTTAAACATGTTCTTGTCTACAGCTAAATATGAAAAAAGACTCATTTTCTTGTTTCCTGTATTGTGTATTATCTATTGCATTTTTATTGGTAGTTTCCAAAGGACTGGTCAGCCCTTTTAATTCACAGTGCAATTTTTTCTTCATTATTTCTCAAAGGCATTCACAGTATCTTTTCAAACTGTTTTAGCAAGAGAAATAAATAACAGCAAATACAAAAGCTGTATTCTTACTGTAGTCTTAAACATTTCAACAGAATGCAACAAACGTTCTTTTTATTCCAGATTCACTTTTAAGTCTGATGGAGACAGAAAGCTGTCTATAAAGGAATGAACACCTCAAATACTTTTCATCAGCATGTGTAAATAATTTCTCGGATATTTCTCAGATAAGTTGCTTATTATATTACAGCCATTTACAAAGCACAGTAAGAAAGGAGATGTATGAAAACACTCTTTCTCAGATAAGGACTTTTGAATCACAGTGTGGATGTGTGAACCATTAAAAACTTGATATAAAACCTATAGAAGTCAACCAAAAAATGATTTCAGTAGATTTTCCGGCAGGCCTATATAGTAATATTCTTTGAGTTACTTTGACTTTTCCATGAAACAGATGTAAAGATAGCAGAAGTATTTGTATGAAACTTCATTCACAACTAAAGTATAGGAAGATATGATACAATCTTATGGTTAACCAGGAAATCAGATTAAGTGTTTAGAGTTAAAAATAATGAGCAATCCACACAAAAGGGCAAAATAACACAGTTACACCAATGCAATATGCTATACCATGTTTATCTGAAGTATAAAAAGAAAAAAATTGAGAAAAATTTCATGTTGTCTCTCCTTAGCATCCTCATCATGTGGTCCAGCCACTGTAAGTCAGGAATGAAGTGGTTTTACCACATCATCACCTGATTTCCCAGCTTTCCTCTCAATTATAGCCACATTCACTCTCACTACTTCATCCAAGCACACTTCCGCTTGAATCTTTTTCTAAATCACTTTTACTTACACCTAGTTGCATTTCTGTATCATGTTTCTTCCATTTTTTTGTTCCATGAAAACAGCAGAAACAACTATGATAACCAACATTCTGTAACACCAGAGAATGGTTGATGCCACTCACCAACCTGAGAATCACCAGCGCTTCCCCAGAACAGCTCTGAGTGAACCATGCAAATCAATATTCGTATAGCAAGCACTAAATGAGCAGTACTGCTCTTTTCTATATAACACAGTGATAATAAGGGCAAGAATTGGAAATAAAATGCATACCTTTTCCTGATCCTTATGTTCATACTAGATGCGAACTGCTTTCTTGTTTCTTGCTTTACCCTCTTCAGTATGAGTGAACTTCCCCCCCCCCCCCCCATCTTTTTTCGGTCTCCTATTCCCGTGGTTAAGTGCATATACTGCCCTTAGTTCTCCACTCCACCAATGCAGTGAGGAAATCTGCAAATATCACAAAAAGACAGATTAAAAAAAAAGAAAAGAAAAAAGAGAAAATAACAGATTTATTTTATTATTACCTATACCTAACATACACAAGGCATTTCTTGCCATACTTCTGTGAAGAACTGAGGCTTCTAACACACTTCATCACTGTACATATTCAAAGAATCCTGAATGAAACCTGATTGCATATTCAGGCAATACCTTAATCAGCATTTACAGAACAAAAATAATGCGTACGGGGGGGGGGGGGGGGGGAGCAGGAAGTAGCTATTGCTCCTGAGGAAGTAGAGGTCATTTTGCCACTGAAGAGGCCTGGAGGCACCTGCAGACCATCAATACTGTAAAACATCAGGGGCTGATTATCTTCCTTTGACACAGTAATTAAGAATAGAAGAGGATGAAGTTAAGGAAGGGGATATGTGAGGGAGAACCATATAAGCACAATACATTTATTTGTACAGAATCCTGGTAGTTTTACAGAGCTGTATTCAGACACATACATCACTGTGAGGGTGGTATAACTTAGTAGATTTTTCTCTGCTCTGGCTGTAAAGGAGGATTTACACTCATGGTTTCTATTGTATTGCTTTTAGTAAATCTAAATAAATAAACGTGCTTGCTCTTAGTCATTTAGGCCTGAACCAGCAAGCACTACAGGCACTTATATGCAAGAGACATAATGTAAGGAGTCTCAGGAGTTGTTGAAACTGCTGCTGGAAACACTGATTTTGCAAGACTTTGTGATATTGCTTCTATTTATATCCTATCTTTGAGGCTGAGTACAGTACTTTCATTGGGAAACAACACTGAAGACAGGAGTACAGAGGAAGGGAGCACAGAAGCTGAACAAAAGACAAGAAGACAATACTTGAATGTCTCTTATACAGCTGGTGAAATTTACTCAGTTAATATTTTGATTTAAAATACTTATATGTTTTTAAAATGATGTATTAATGCAGCTCTTGTCTTCTAAATGTTGTTAATTAAAATATGGTTACTGTAGAAACTGTAACAAACAATTGTAATTGTGCGCTTTGCATAGGAGGATGAGTGCAGAAATGACTTAGCATGAGTAAGTTTATACTGTGAAATTGGTTAAGTGATAGAAAGAGCCTAAGCTATAAAAATACTCTCAGCTGATTCAAAAAGAGGTTTTCTCCATAAAATAACATTTCAGAAAGTTTTCTCCAGGACTACTAAATCTGACCGAGGTCATTGGCATTTCTGATCATCTCCAAACTATCAACAATGATTCGTGCCTTCCAGACATAAAAATAAAACCCAAATGTCTGAATGCCAGTTCCTCAATGCAAAAAGTCTACAGTCTGGATATTAGGATTCACAAACAACTCTACAACTGTATATACATTATATATAACATTGTATATAGATGGTGAAAAAATATCAGTCTGAGTTTTTAGGTGCACATACCAAACACTGGTAGGATCAAACTACATAATCATTTAGAAAGTTATTAACCTGAAAGTGTCTTTATTTGTAGATCTCATTAATGGAAGATCATTTTTTTATTTCTTTTTGTGTCTTCTACTACTTATCAATAGAGCCAAAAATGTCCACACAGGGAGAAGGATGACAGAAGAATGTACAAGGACTGGAACATATGAGGCTTTCAAGGTTTAAGATATGATCAGCATAGACATCTGCAATTTTACTGCCAGCAGTAATTTTTTATTCATTACTTTTTAAGAAATGGTTTGAAATAGTGGGATACTGTGTATGTATAACATTCTCATTTAGTGTTGCGTTGGTGGTTTTTTTATTATTGTTATTTTATTCCTTAAACAGACCACCCAATGCATAGTAGGAAGATTTTTGGACAAGGGCTCTGCAAGCTGAGATCAATGGCACAAGCTTTGAAAGAGAAAAAGAAAATAAAAGTTTGACAGGAATTTATAAATACAAAACTCTGTTAAGTATATCATCATTCATAATACTATTAAATCTATTTCAATAAACAAAAACATGCTTTTCTTATTCAAGGAATTCTTTGTGAAAGGAAAACATTATGTGAAAAATAAAGTGTTATTGCAAACACAGTTAAAATCTGGAGTGAGGTTTTGAATAAACAAATTAAATTGCAATGGAATATAGTGTGCCTTAGAGCCATTTCTTGACAAAACAGTCATCTTATTTACACGCTTCACAATACCCTACCATGGATGTTGAAGAAAAAAAATAAGGAGAAAAATAATTAGCATATTAATCTTTTTTATGCCGTCATCTTTCAGGTCCAGAAGACCATGGTGTAATTTAAATCTAAACGCTTTCCTGGCATTAGAATTCATTTTAGATGGGTCAATTGTTCCATAATAAAGGGATAGAAGGTGTACTTCATGCAAGAGATTTATGTTTGCCATTTGTTCATATTCATGTGCTACTGAATACCCTCAATTCAAATGGTGATGGCTGTTCATATCAGTAGAGCGCCAGCACCACAGATCACTAACCGGCAGCAATGAATTTCATTTGCAGGACAAAAAATACGGCAAAATTAACTCCAACAGTTTATTGATTTTTGCTTAACAGAAGCCAGTATAACAGCTCTATTGCCCTCATAATGATTAGTGACAAAAGTTTAATTAAGCAATTATGAAGCCAATAATAGAGTTGTCTGGCTTGCTTAGCTTTAGTCCGTTTAGGACTTATCTCCCTCTTGCACATCATAGCAGCTGGAATGTGCTTGAAGAGATTAATGCCGGGAGAACACAGATGCCTACTTTAATTCTGCTTCGTGATGCTGTTTGAATGGAGTTGAGAACACAAGCTACCCTTTATCAAATTACAAGTCCGCTTTTCATGAATATGTAGTAAAAAAAAAAAAAATCTAGTTGTGGCTTCAAGGTGTAATTATAAAGACATACAACAAAAATGACACACAATTCTGTCTTAGTAATCCCTGCTATGAAATATGCATGATAATGTATTACTGAATAAAGACTTAACAACGTTATAAGAGGCTTTGGCATTGTACAGTTATCCAAACAATTGGCAGCATTTTCCAAATGTTATTTGAGATATTGTCTGACCTTACATCTTTGTTTTTCTTCTTCTTAAATGTATTGTTTCAAGCTTGTTGTATTCTTACTTGTCCTTAATGCACTTAAAACCTTCTTATCTGTTTGTAAGAATTCCCAATTTATTATGTACGCTTAAACATGAAAGGATGAGATCCTTTCTGTGTATTAATTGTTCTATAAAATATAAACTATGCCAAGAAAAAAAAATCAAGTGAAACTAATGTGGCTTTACCTACTGAATTTCGAACCCCAAGAGGAGCTGTGGATGTCATTTTGCATGTATTTGCTTACATTCTGAATTGCACCTTTGCTCAGCAGAAGTGAGCTTCTGCTGCGAATAAAAGTCACAGCAAATCTCAGAAAATGTTTCTTTGACTCTTGTCTTTTCTATATATGTAAATCTGCTCTCATCCTTTTTTTTTCCTCCCCTTTAAATCAAATCTAGTTATTTCACTCTCTACTATACTTGACCAAGGATGTTATCAAGAAGGCCCACAGAAAATAACCGGTTCCTAACTCTGAAGTGTTTATACTTCAGAATTGTTCCTGTATAATATCTGATTAAAATAATCATTGCATAGGGTTTTTGTACAATATCTGCTGTAGGCGTATCCTTTCGAAAACACTGTAGTTTATTTTCCACATAATCAAAATAATGTATTTCCCCTAATTTCACAGAGGAGCTGTGCTTACTTTATATCATAGCAGTCAGATGAAAATGAGCAAAACATTGTCCTTAAACAGAGCTGATACTATCCAGAATGTTCACATTATACACTTCTGTGTGAGCAAGCTGCACACCAGTGTGAGTACTGGGCTCTCGTAGTTGACAAACTTAATGCAGATGTTAAATGCTAAGCATAGTGCTAGTGCAGCACACTGCATTCTTTCAGTCTGACTCACTATCACTTGCATCATTTGGGGACTCATGACACGTACTGTATGTACTTACCCCCAAGCTGTATGGAAGAGGAGGGTGTGCTGGGTATTCCTCTGAGTATTAGAATAAATTTATCCTCATAGCTTTCCATTAATAAATCAGAACATGTCTTTTTTATTTGTGTGAATAATTGTAGCAATTATCAAGGTTACAGAAGAGGGCTTTTCATTTATATATAAGCTCAACTAGGATATGAATAAGTACTGCAGATTTATTACATAAAGGTAACTCAGACTTGATTCAAAAGAATGATCATAATTGTCAAGGGACATGTTCTCCTCACTATATTATCAGCAGTGCACTGTGTCTTATAAGTTTAGTCTGCAGTAATTGTAACCTTAAATTAAAGTGAGTTTTACACCAGGCCAATGTGATGGCAGCTTCTTTTGAAACACCAGCCATTTATAATATTCTGCTATAAAGTTTTGTTTCAAAAGCAAAATAAAATAAAATAAATCAATTATTAAAAGTTCTCTGCATCAGTAACAGACTGCTTTTCATTTTAGAGTGGAAAGTGTCAAGACTGACCTCAAAGTAAATTGCTACAAGGAGGCATCTGTTATAGCACGTACTCACAGTAGGTATAATCTATTACTCATTGCTGGAGCTGCCCTAGCCCTTCCTTGTGCATCTAGCACTTACAGTAAGAATGCAAAAAGAAAAATACGTTAAGATATTTAAAAATCCTCTCTGTGCCCTCCATTAAATGCAACCAGTGCTTTCAGAAACACCCCAGAAATTATGTGCTGATACATGAAATAATAGCCGCTTTGTATTCTGCTTGGTTGATTAGGGAGCATTTTCAAAATCTTTCCAATTGTGGCCACCCCCTCGACTTCTGAAAGCACAGTAGCACCCTTGTTTGAACAGACCATCTTTCTTATAGGATAAAAGGGTTACTAAGTCTTCATAACCTGTCAATCCTGAGGGGTTTTCCCCAGGAATAGTGCCTTATTATTTTGAATTGTGAGTTGGTTTAGGGTATGAAGATGGAAGTCCACTCTGGGCTGAGAGAGCAGCTTGTCAGAATAATTTTATCGGTATTTTTATTCTGACTGGATTCAGAATATCAGGAATGAACAGCACCTAAATTTTATACAGTTCATGCTGCAGCTTCTGCTCTGCTGCATTCATTTGCTATGTGTTTTTTTTTAAAAGGAAAGAATTAATTGCAAATGTTTTTTCCTTCTCTTCCTTCTCTCAGAACCATGTTGACTTTTTGTGAAGTCCAGTAAACAAAAACAGGCACTATATTGATAAATGTGAGCTTACATTCCTGTGCTTTCCACCTTCCAAGACAAATATCATACCGACACGATAGGTACAGTGCATCTGTAATTGAATTAGCCTTGGAAGCAATTTGCCACACGGTACACATGTAATATTCTTCCCAGAATAAATTTTTAACCATTTGATAATTAGCTTAGCCATACCTGTGACAACGAGTAAACTGTAAAACAGCAGAACAGTATCTTAATTATCCTTTCTAAAGAGACCAAGCAATAATTTGCTTAATCAAAGCAAGGGATGAAATAATGTAAGTAATTAAGTAAGAAAGTATCCCCACATGATTATACACTTTTGCAATAATGTTAAAAAAAAAAAAGTGAGTGAAGCATTAAAAATATACTGTATGAGTTCATACAGGAAATCTGAAAACAGAACTACAAATTACAAATAATTCCTAAAACATGAAATGATCCTAGTAAATATAAAAAACAATTTTTAGCTACGTTGTTTCTCTAACTCTAATCTCTTTAAATCCTGTATTTGTATAACCTTTCACTGTAAAATTAAACCCAATGTGTTTCCTTTCCAAGATACAAATAAGGAGAAAGCAACATAGTTATTTAGTCTCACTGATATGGTTTCCTTTTCCTTTTTTTTTTCTTTTTTAATTATGAAATACAGGAAGGTGTCCACAGAAAGTAGAGATGATCTTTCCTAGTTGTCCATGTAATTTCAAGAAATCTATTCAGCTGTCTATTGCATGAAACTGTAAATACTTGATAAACAGATTGTGATCATTTATTTTTAGTTTTCTTCCCAAAATTAAAGCTAATGCCTACTGTCCTTATCAGCTTAAAATTCAGAAAACAAATTTTTACATTCAATTAATCTTACACTCCTTGATTAATGTAAAAATAATATTTACCTTCACATATCCATTGCATATTATAGGGCTGTGTGAAGGTAAAAATGTGTGTCAAATTTGAAAACTAAATATTAGATACTAACTACAGTAATGTATTAAGCATGATTGGCTTGGGAAATGCTAATGAATATGTGACAGAAATTATATGAGCCCACCGTGTTTGTTCCTTGAGTTTTTTCTCCCATATTTTTATTGTGAGGAGTTACAGATGAAAAATATAACTGTTTGCTAATAGGATTCACATCTTATTATTGGTGCTGATTTGCAGTTTTCCTTAACTCGTGATTACTTTTTTAGAAGCTTTCACTTTTCCCCAGCTGATCCTCGTCTTGTTAGGCAGCATTAATGACACTTCAGTCATTGTGGCTTTCAAGCAGAGCCCTTCCAGAGTGAACAGAGAGTTGACATTTCCTGACATTTTCCCAACTAATTACAGGACAAATAATTAAGCATGTTCTCGTATGTAACAAATGAAGGCAAAAGCCGTCTGTCAGCGATGTTGATTGATGACACTCTGGGAGACTTTATCTGATGGGTCCTGCCATGCGGTAGAGGGGAAGCAAATTTATTAGAATGAACAATGCAAATTCTGAGTCATCTCATCCAGTTATGCGCCAAAGCAATATCCATGTCAAGGTGAATGTGACAATGAAAGCAAAATATTTGCATTTTGTGGAGCAGGTTGAAGGGGAAATCAGAGCAAGAAGATGACAGGCCTAATTATTTTGGCTCATACAGGCTAGGACAGCTGTTTCTGGTGTCCTGAACAAGGCTGTCACACAGGTAACTAAATAGGTCTGCATATAAGTCTGTATCCAACACTGTACGGAGATGTCTACCACTAATGACCAATGCTAATGTTACTGCCATCCCTGAAAAACAGTAAATGTGTCACAGTGCACTTTCTGCATAGCAGTCAACATTTCGCTACATAATTACTTGTTAGTGAATTAATTCCTATCTGTCAGTATCTATGCCAGTGTCATTTTTAGACCATTACAAAATTATGCCATCACTATAGCAACTGCAAGCACAGTTAAAAGGCAAAACAGTTCAGATACTGAAGAAAAGTGCCTAGTTAGGCAGAAGACTAATAATGTAAAATTCAAATTGTGATGTTGCTGTCTGCCATCCTAATTTTCTTTATCTTGATTATGCGTTTGATCATTGATCATTAAACAATAATTTAA
Organism: Dromaius novaehollandiae; assembly: GCF_036370855.1. Lineage (NCBI taxonomy): Eukaryota > Metazoa > Chordata > Aves > Casuariiformes > Dromaiidae > Dromaius > Dromaius novaehollandiae. The sequence goes on along the minus strand of NC_088099.1, from coordinate 71,573,455 downwards.
GGTATCCAATTTCAATCTGTAATTAATATTTAATATAATTAAAACCTCAGCCACAACAGCGTCTTTCTTATAAACAGACACACACAGTGCTGTCATTGCAATTAATTAGGAGCTAAAAAGTGACATGCTCAAAAATGAATCCCAATATCAGAGTTTACAAGCAAATAAGAATAACTGATAGCATCAGGATGTTCTTTTCTCCCTGCTTCCTTTTTGGATTATAAACAATGCCAATCTTAAAATCCTGTATCCTGACTCATTTCTTTTTTCTCTATTTCTTGCATGCATTTCATTTATCCAAGGAAATTCAGGACCTGTCTTACCATTATCACCATCACTTAAGGATTTCAAGATGCCACCTTATTCACAGCAAGATATTTGCAGGCTTAGGTCAAATTCTGTATATTGAACAATCTAAAATCATCCAAATTTTTGAAATTTCTAATGACATAGAGAAAAGGTTTACTGATAGCTCTGCCTACCTTAAACACATATAGGTAAGGTATAAGTTAAATTGGGGAAATCTACATGCAAGAAAGCATTTCTTCATTTGTGTCCTTTTCTATTTTATATAAATGTTGGAAGAAAGGAGATCAAATACTTCTAGAAACTTTCAGCACATATTCCTCATGTCAATCTATGCAACATGGTGGCTCTTGTTATAGTGCAAATGTTACAGTGGGGCATTTCAAATGATGTATGACAGCAATACGGTGGTCTCGGCCACACTGACTCAGTGGAAAGAGAATGTAGAGAAATAATATGAAATTCAGGAAATCAATAAGAGGCCAAATGTGTAGGCGAGTTCTGTTTTATTTTGTTTTTTGTTTCAAGAGAAGGAGAAAAAACCACCTTATTATTCCTTTCTCTTTCCACTGATAATGCATGCCACTTCAGTTATCTTTTTACTTAAGTGGTTTGAAATAGCTTCCTTACTTTAAAAAATATTTTTTAAGATTTTATTTTTTCATTTGAATGTATCCATCGCCTGCAGAAATGATGCTTTAAAAATATGAATATCTATTATCTTCTGCCTGTCTTAACACAGATATAATGATCACTACCGTGACACGTTTCATGCAGGAAACTCAAATAAAAAATGAATCAATCTCATAAAATCAAGAGGAACCTTTGCTAGAAGAAAAACACAAAACAGTGATAGTGCAGATGTATAGATCATTAGTGTTCTTCACTTAAAGTTACGTGACAAATAAATGCTTACTCTGGAGTAAAAGAAACACCTGTTCTTGGTATGAGAAAGTTCATCACTATCTGTAGTCTGGCTAAGGCATTTCTTTTATTAAGACCTACAAAAGTCAGTCATTCTTCCTTCCCACTCTCTTAACTTCACACAGACCATTATTATAGTGGAAACAGATAAGCTTTATAAACACATCTAACTGCAGTATTGTTCTGAGATAGGCCACTGCCCTGAAAGTGGTGGGAAGATTTAATTTCTGTACTGCTTAACAAAGTTAAGAGAGTTCTGTTCTTGGTTAACACTGACCACTAAATGGCTAGAAATCAATAGTTCCTCACTAATGCTACAGTAAGGCAACTTCATTGACCTTTCCATTAACACTAAACAGCTGAAATGCAAAAAAATAAATAGAGCAATCATTTTAATTTTTGAACACCTACTAAATCAAGTGTTTCACTGTGGTTTCTATGCTCTTACCCTATGCTTTTGTTTATTTACCTTCATTCTCTTATAACTTATCAGATTTCAAAAAGCTTCATCTCCTAAGATTTATTTCTTTGATGATCATGTGTAATTAGTGTGTTTAGCCCAGGAAAAGCTAAAAATAAAACATCTGGAGATGTAAAGCAAATAGTTTCTCTCCAATCAAAAAACTTTATATATCCCAGTTACTCAGAAACACTTTTCAGAGAAGTAAACAATGAACTAACTTGATAAAGATGATATCCAGATTTGATACAAAGAGCCAATAAGAGATTTTCTGTCTAATGATCCCAGTCAATCTAATTAATGTATTCTGCTACATTACATTTTAAGAAGTGACCATTGTGTAATACACTTTGAAATATGCACAAGCTAATGGGATAAGATACAAAAATTATTATGCTGACAGTAAATCATATTACATTCCTAATAAGCATTAACTAGATAACTAGGTCAAAGCAGTATTATCTTAATTGATTTTTCAAAAGAAACCTGACAGAAAAATGTCAATGCTCGAATATTTCTTCATGCATCATTAAAACAAGATTGGCTTTTAACAAAAGAAGAATCCTTCACAGAATTGATTCTTGCTTCAGGCTGCCTGCAAGTAAGTGTATTACATAAAAATCTATACAGGATATTAAAACAACACCACTCTGCAAGACAGTTACAATTAAAAGCTGACACCTCCCCCCACCATGTGTCTACTACAGTAGCTTGCCAGCAAATGTATTTAAAGTCTTCAGAGCCAGTATAACCCTTGTATGAAAATCACTCAAATTTACTATTTGAAGGAAAAGAAGATTATTATCAGAATTTCTAATTAAATCAGTACATTAATAACTTCCCAATCTCATAACTACATAGCAATTAAATAAACATGCAAGAAAACAGGGGGAAAAAAACCCACTATCTGGGAAGTATAACCATATATACAAGCTCAGCATCTAACACAATGAACATTGCAATCTGGAGAGCAGGCCTCGTTCTGATATCAGAAATTTTCAGTAGTGATTGTGAGGTAAAATGCAATATGCAAAACAAATAACATGTAATATCAGCAATAGTACAATTCTGTACAAGTTCACACAATAGATCGTGTTACAGATGCACATACAGATGGATCAGAGAAAGACTGACTATACATGAGTAGCTCGTAAACCTTGCAGTGATAAATTGTAATACATTTGTGCTTTAGCTGTACATCAGACATTCATTTTGTCTATATAATAGCAGTTCATTTGCTTGGATTGTTTGGTTTGTGAAAGAAAGGGAGAGGAAGTGAGACCCCTTCCTACACCTCTTCCAAGTTCCTCCTCCCTGACATGTCCCACACATGTTGTCTACTTGTGTCATTTCAGTCCTTATATATCAACACTGAAATTAGTCCCAGTCTAATATTTTGGTTGGCATTTTGGTGCATTGAAACAATTTCAGGATAGTAGCGGTAACAGAATCACAGCAGTTTTGTCATGCATGTTGTCATGAGTATCCTTCTCTTTTGCTGTTGCTTAGCCAGCCCACATATCTCCCTCTCTCTCTCTTTTTCTTAACAGATCAACTCTTGGACTCCTTTGATCATTTATTTTATGCTCTCATAACTAACTTTGATATATTACCAGTATCCTTCTGGTAACATATAATCTGAAATGCTGTACTTTCAACTGCAATCACAGTGAAAGTTTGAGATAAAGACAGAGATTGTGCGCTTGCTTCACCTTCCTGCCAAAATGTCTGCTGCTGTAGGTTTTGGGCATGAAAATGGGTTCCTCAGTGACTTCCTTGGATGCACAAATAGTTGATCTCATTTTGATGATTCTGATGAAAAGTTATTTTTCACAGTCTGGTAAATCCTGTGGCATTATCAGCTGATTTGATGACTTGTGTCTCTACGTCTTATTTCGTATTTTCTTTCTTTGAGTCCTTCTGCATTTGAGGGGAGAAAAAAACCTTTTTCCTACGTAAATAAAAAATGTTTCAGAAAAAAATACAACCACTTTCTATCACAATTTCTTTTCTGAAGAGAAACAGGCCACCAAATCCCAAATACTGAGCATCAGCCCACTCAAAAAGGAGATCATTTGAAGGATGGTAGAAAGATAATCCATGAAATTAGAAAGAGGCTAATTTAAAACAAAACACTTCTCCATTCATTTCACAGATAACTTATGAAACCTATTGCCACAGAATATATTTATGACCAAGAACTTAACGAAAGCCAAAAACGGACTGAACGCTTCTGCATTCAATGATATATGTGTATATATATATATTAAAGAGATTAAAGAAAATTAAAGAAACAGATAAAGGTAGATATTTTGAAAGGATTTATTTGGTCCTATGTCAGTTACATTCAAGGAATTACCAAGAAGGCAATTTTGCATTTTTGCACAGTTATGTTGTTGACTGTGCTGTGTATTATTTCTTCTCTGATTTCTTTGGAGATGCAATCACTTGCTTCATCCCTTCCTAAGAGCACTTTGCTCTCATCTCATATGCTTGGCTAGGTATATTGCATGGCTAATAGACTCGTTCTTGGAAAAATTCTCTTTTCCCCACTCCCATCTGCTTGATTACAGTGAAGAAGAGAGGGTGAGTCCACTGTATCATTCCTAGGCATCTGTCATGGCCTCAGCAGAGCAGAAATGAGGCCTCACTGTGCATTACAAGAGTGCAAAGCAAGACAAGCACAAAAATACCACAGAAACTTGCCTTATTCTAAGATTGCTCGCTTTCCCCTCTGAAACTTCTGGTACATTTGAAGACACACTACTGTCTTAGGTGAGCACAAGTCTGATCTTGTATGGCAGTTTCTTAATAGCACTGAATAGACAATGTAAGGCTCATTCTCTTTTATGTTTTACTTCAAATGTGTTTTGTTTTGATATCCCCAATGATGTTTTAAATTTCTGTTAGTTCCCTTGCTTTGCTTTTGGCAGTCCTCAGGATTCAGTTATGTCAATGCATTTAATTAATGTTCTATCTCCTGCTTCTTCCAGATCATTGCTGAAGATGTTAAATAAGGATAAGTTTACACAGATCACGATCACACCCTTCCTGAAACCTCCCTGCAAAAGATACACTGTTTTTTTGTCATTTATCTTTTATTTCTGAACTAATTTTTCAGAAGAGGTCTTTCCTGACCTGGTTCATATTATTGTTTTAGTCAAGATTTAATCAAACACAATAGTGAAACTGTACTAAAGTTTCTGTCCATTAGATGTATATTATTTCCTTATAGCTCATTTTGTAAAAAGAAAAATTGAAGTCTTTTGTCTGCCTATTTCTTAAGAAGAGATCCTTAAAAAAGGGAAAAAAAACTTACTTAAGAAATTCCTTAAAAAGCATAAATTAAAAAAAAGATCATAATTTATTTTCTCTAATCCATTTAACTCTTGTAGTTGTGGTAGCCAAACCACAAATCAACAATATGGATGGATCAATAACTGGATAAATTTTATGAGCAGATGTTACTTTCTCAGCCGTTACTGAAAGTTACCTCATTTTAATGAAAAAAAAGAAGTTAAGAAAATAAATCAGGTTGAATTAGACCAAATGCTCAGCTTGGAATTAATTTTACCTATTTTTAGTCTCTAAAAGTAGTATATATAGTCTCAGCCATTTCTCTAGACTCCCTTTTCAAGCCGTGAAGAGAAAGCTATTTGTAAAAGGTCGTTTATTCCATTCTAAGACAGATGTTTTTAACTGGTGGAATGACTCTCTGTTTTTGTTGTGCTTGTCTCTGTCAGTTGATTAGAGTAGGAACCTCATCCAGCCTCTCACTTTCGGACAGCTCAAGAAGGTTGAGATCAATTTCTTCCTTCAGGTACATATGTTTGGTCTTACTAAATTAAAGCTAATCTAATTTAAACTGGTCTAAGGTTGACTCTGTGAGTTGCTTGCTCCTGTTTAACTAAATCTACCTTAAAAACAATTTTATTTGAATTAGCAATGTTTTCTGAGACAAAGCTGTAATACAACTATTCAGGCTGCATTTGTTTTAATTAACATTGTTTTTGAAATTAAATTAAATCAATGTGGGTCAGCTGTGAACTCATATAATATGTTTATATTACTGTTATTGAACCGATATAAAACCTAGTTTTAGTTAAAAGTAATGTTTCTTCAGGTCATAGAAGTCCCTCAAGAAGAAGGATTATTTCAGATATATTCGACCAATGCAATGCACATCAAGGCCTGTGTCTTAACTACAGTCCTAGAGGCAGAAGCAGGACATGTTTTGTCCTTTAAAAAATCCAGTTTCATGGATTTCATGGTTTTAATGATTCAGTGGGTTTATTTTTTTATATAATGAAATATCAGGAAAAGAACAGATCCCACACAAGTGAACTGAAGATAGGAACGATAAAACCACAGAATAATTGAGGTTGGAAGGAACCTGTGCAGATATCCTAGTCCATTCCCTTGCCCCAGGCTTGGTCAACTAAAGCAGGTTTCTCAGGGCCTTGAACAATAAGGTTTGAATATCTCCAGTGATGGAGACTCCACAACCTCTCTGCATCAGAAAGTTTTTTTCTGATGTTCAGACAGAATTTCCTGTGTTTCAGTTTTTGCCCATTGCCTCTTGTCCTCTTGCTGGATACAACTGGGAAAAGCATGGCTTCATCTTCTTTATTCCCTCCCATCAGGTGTTCATACATATTGATCAGATCGCCCTGAACCTTCTCTTCTCTAGGCCAGGCCATCCCAGCTCCCACAGCATCTTCTCATATGTCATATTCCCCAATCCCTTAATCATCTTCATGGCTCCCCTGGACTTACTCCAGTATGTCCATATGTCTTTTGTACAAGGGATCCCAGACCCGGACACACCACCCCAAATGTGGTCTCACCAGTGCTAGGAATGATCCTCAACTTGCTCTTCCTGATGCAGCCCAGAGTGCTGCTGGCTACTTTTGCCACGAGGAACATTGCTGGCTCACTTTCCACTTGATGTCCACCAAGACCTCCAGGTCCTCTTCTGCAAAGTGTCTTTCCAGCCAGTTGGCCCCCAGCACGAACTGATGGATGCATGGGGCGATTCCTCCCCAGGGGCAGGACTTGACATTTCTCCTTGCTGAACTTTAGGACATTCCTGTTAGCACATCTCTCCAGCTTGTCAAGGTCCCTCTGAATGGCAGCACAACCATTTGTTGTAACAGCTACTCTTAATTTTGTATTGTCTGCAAATTTGCTGAGGGTGCTCTCTGTCCCATCATTAATGAAGACATTAAAACAGTACTCGCCCCAGTATCAAACCCTGCAGTACACTACACTGACTGGCCTTTTCAATCCACCTCGTCATCCAGTTATCTATTCCCTACTTCATCAGTTTGTCAGTGAGGATGTTATGGGACATAATGTCGAAAACCTTGCTAAAGCCAAGATAAACACCATTCTCTTCTCATCTACTGAGCTAATTTCATTGTAGAAAGCTATCAGGTTGATCAGGCATTTGGTCAGGCATGACTGCACTTTTAACAATGCATGCTGACTAATCTACCACCATTTTGTCCTTAATGTGTTTGGAAATGGTTCCCAGAATGATTTGTTCCATTGCCTTCCCAGGAGTCATGGTGGGGTGGATTGGCTCATTGTTCTCTGAAACCTCCTTCTTGCTCTTCTTGAAAAAAGCAGTGACATTTGCTTTTTTCCTGTTCTCAGGAACCTTCCCTGATCACCATGACCTTCTAAACATATTCAAGAGTGGTCTTGCAATGACATGGGCCACCTCCCTCAGCACTTGTGGATGCATCCCGTCAGGTCCCATGGACTTGTATATTTCCAATTGGTTTAAATATTGCCTAACTTGAGCTTCCTCTACTGAGCTGTAAATCTTCAGTGCTCTAGACATTCCCACTGGTCTGAAGGGCCTGGGCTTTCTGAAGGCAAATCTTGCCAGGAAAAAATGAAGCATAGAAGTCACTGAGTGACTTCTAAGTCACTTCTAAGCCTTGTCCATGTCCACTGTTACTAAGTCCCCTGCCCCCATCCAGCAGCAGGGCCATATTTTCCCTAGTCTCTCTTTTCCTTCTCATATACCTGTAGAAGACTTTCTTGTTGTCTTTCATGTTTCTCTCCAAATTCAACTCCAGATGGGCTTTGGCTTTCTGAACCCCTGCATACTTGGACAGTGTCTCTATATTATTCCAGAGTGACCTGACCCTAATTTCCCCTCTTGTGCACTTCCTTCTTATGTTTGAGTTTTGTTAGGAACAGCTTGTTCATCTATGCAGGCCTGCTGTCACCTTTCCTTGATCTTCTGCACATGGGGATGGACAAGGAAAAGTTTAGAGGATGACAAACAAATTCTCAGGCCAAATAAGTCAGATACTAGTCAACTATGGTGATGTAGGCAAGAAGTAATGGGTAAGAGTACTTTTTGTCTACAAAGAGAGTGGGATATGACGTGCTCCTGGTAACTTTTTCTCATATATACTTAGTCAGACCTGCCAGATCTGCTCCGTGTAGACTCTTTTTCTGCCACCTTTGCAGCTGACGAGAATATTTCAAGGTAGGTAGGATATGATATTTAACTGCCCTGCCCCTGCTGTGGCCAAAAAAAAAAAAAAAAAAAAAAAAAAGGTTCAGAAATTGCTTATATGAACAGTGGGGCTTGTTTTCTTGGCAGGTGATGAGGAGAAAGAAGGTGAGGACGTTTACAAATATCACCAGTAGTGACATGTTATTCAAGTTGCTGGACACTTCTACATTTAAGATCTTGTTTGCGGCTATTTGGGATATTGCCATCTTCTAATTGCTTGGGTGAAAATATTCTGTGACATGAATCTACCAGAAGCAGATTTTTTGGGGGGAATATTTCATCTCCTAATTTTTGAAGCTGAAATTTGGCAGATGTGGCACCCTACTGCAAAAATATGCTTTTTTTGAAAATATACTTGACTTGTGATAAGAGGCAAGCTTCTGAATATTTCTTTGCACCCTTTCAGTGTTAGCATTTCTCAGGTTGTCTGTTCTAGTCATGTTACACCATGAAGAGGCTGAGGCTGTGAACTGCTTTCACTGTAATTATTCCCCTTGGCATCGAGGGACCAAAATCATAAAAGGAAAGTCCACAAGGAAATTAATAATTGAGTAGTCAGAAAAGGGTAAATGAAGTTAAGTAAAAAAGGCACAGGGCTACACATTCAGCACTGCTAAATCTCAGCCTTTCCTGGCTGCTTACCTTAATTCCTCACCCATTTCAGTGGGGCCCTGCTGTGAAAGGTATGGTGCTCCCTAAGACTGAGAAGGGAAGTGGGGGTTTGAAGAACCCTTGAAATTGCAGGAGAAATATGCAGAGGCTAGTGGAATACCGGTTCAGAATTAACCACTGGATTGGGACTGCCAAAAAGTATTATTTATATTCAGTAAGAGCATAAATGTCACACACACTGTAGGCAGCAAGAGCTCAAAAGTCAAAAACATGTCTGTTTAGCACAGCAAAAAACAACCTGACAATCTCTTGGGGTCAGTCTTCATTTTCTTTCTTTCTTTCTTTCTTTTTTTCTTTTTTTTTTTTTCTTTTTTTTTGTGTGTGTGTGACATAATATTTGAACTTTCTGGATTGGTTCTCAGAAAAAAAACAGTAACATGAAGTTTTACTGTATTTTAGTTAGTATTCATTAAGGCCCCTCAGAGCCCACTGTTTAGGTTCCCAGAGACAAAAAGAGACTAACGCAGCTTTCAGTTGTGTCCATTTATCTGTTGAAAGCCATGTTAAAAAGTAAATTAGACACTACTTTTTAAGTACAACTGTTTTATAGTATGAAAGTCCAGGAAAAATAGGGGCAACAAGTGTTTAAACATTAATGTTTGGGGCAAAGGAAACTGTGGAAGGGAAATTTTGAGTTCATGGCAGTCTGAGTCCCAGGAGGCTGGTCTGTCTCCATAGAACACATATATATATTGCACATGCCTGTGACTGTTACCTGTTTATATGATTTCAAGAGCAATGAAATAGTTGCTAACACATCAGAACATCCAGAACATCTTCAGATTCTAGCCAACAGTGTGTTTATTTAGTGGTTGAAGCAGAATTTATAGAGTTCACCTTTTACTTATGAAAATCTTGGGCAAAAAAGATCTTGTAAATAAAATCAAACTACAATACAGAATTACAACATGACACTATCATTTATTAGCAGACAAGAAATTCACAAACTAGGCAATATTTCTGACCTGAGCTCATGATGCTGTATTTTCTTTGCAGCAGGAACTTGATGTGACATATTATTGCACTATTAAAATATATTTAATTTTAAATAATAAACAAGTCTACTCAGAATGGATTACAAGCATAGTTCTGAGTAGTCTCCTGAAAGAATGTAGACATACAATGAAGTTGAATAATGGGTTCAGAAATGTTTGTTAATGTTTTATCTAAGTAAAGTGAACTGACAGAACAGTGGATCACTTCAAGATCAGTTCCTATCCACTGATCTCTCTGTACGGTTTTCACAGCAACTAAGATTTTCACAGATAATTCTTGCAGTTAAAATAATTAATTTTATATATATTAATTCATAATATTTATTCCACATACAGCTTTAGATTTCTGTTCTCTGTTTCATTAATCGTGACTGATTATTGAACAATTTTCGCACTTTTTCTTGTTGTATAATGAGGTATTCTTAAGTGCAAAGGGAAGCCTATCAACATGGGAAAAGAAGAGGCTGGTCAAACCACAGAAACATCTGTATGTGTATCATAGATATACAAAGTCAAAATATTCCAAGAAATCCCAGATGACTGGAATTCAATGTTCAAATTAATCTAACCTAATCTTGTTTAATTCATTTTATGTAATGGGAAATCCAAAGTCAGGTAGAATTTGTTGTTCTTCTCTCCTTCACAAAAGAATAAGAGGCAACAGTTAGAAAAAGGTGCAACATGGGAAAATCCAGTTAGATGCAAGGAAAAAAGAATTCTCAGTGATGGTAGTTTAGTACTGGCACAGGTTGCCCAGAGAGGCTGTGGAATCTCCATCCTTGGAGATATTCAAAGCTCAGTGCTAGAAAGTTCTGAGCAACCTCACCCAAATTTGAAACTGGCCCTTCTTCAAGTAGGAATCAGGAGGACACAGTCTCCAGAGGTCTCTTCCAGCTTGCGTTTTTCTAAAATTCTGCAGTTTGCATTATTTCATGCCAAGAAAGTAAAAATCAGAAATCTCAACTAGCAAAAATGCTATGCCTTTCACAAAACTGATTCCCCCCCAAAATCTATCAAATTTCAGTTATTTTACCAAAAAGGAAAAATTTCGCAGAAAATACAAAAGAAAAGGGGGAAAAAATGAACCTCATGCTTGAGACCTACCAGATACTCTATGGATTATAAGACTCTCCAAAACTTGGATTCCTCAAAATCCCAATTTATCAGAAGAAAGTGTCAGCTTTTGCACTTATCTTTTTCCCTTCCTGCATTTTTTCCCTTTCCACAGAAAGACTGCCCTTTGAATTTTATAATGTTTACTGCTGTGTTCAGTGAGGTAGCAATTTGAGATTTTATTTCAAAAATATATTGAATTTGAGATCTCCACATAAGTCCTATTGAAAATCACTCTCATTGATTTATCTGTTTGGTAACCAATCCATGAACAGAAATATAGTTGAAAAAAGCCTGTGCAGTGCGTTTTCTGTTTGTTTGTTTTATAATAACTCTAGTCTTTCATTCCTTACCTATGTAAAACTCCAATTAATTTTAACAGATGATTTGAATCTAGAACAGTGACAGGATCAAGAGAAAGATTGCTTTCTATTTAACAGCTATTTAACATTACTTTGATGTTAAAATATGTAATGTCACCTAGCTAAGGAATATCATATATCAGTCAATATACCTATTGTGTATTTTTGGAACATGATATCACCCACTAAATTACAACTATGTACAACTGACATTACCTTAACTGTACCACTCAGACTCTTGGGAAAGTATCCCTTAATTTTCAGATGAAGCTAGCAACTGAAAAGGTCTATTTTAACTGTGACCATCTCTATAGTTTAAAAAGAAACTGTATGGCTTCTGAGTTAATACAGTAACGTATGGTGCATCATCCAGTGCATTTTCAAAAATATAAAAGTTTATACATTTTTTTTGTAAATTTAGTGCACACATGCCCATTCAAAAGTCGCATTGTCCCAAAAAGGCTAAGCCAGGAGATGTGGCAGGATTTGGAGCCTTGCTGTTTACAGATTCTGTTTTCTTGTACCGTGCCAATTCCCAATGACTTTTTTTTTGCTTTCAAAACCTAATGCACCTTTCAGACGCATGCAATCCTTGGTGCAATGCAGACACCAGGTGAAAAAAACAAATGGGATGTTACTTGGCATTACAAAGGCAAGAAAATACTGAAATCTGGACAATATAAAATTGTGGATCTCATAGATGTGCAGAAAATTGATTAGAAGTCTTACTATTTTGTTGGTTTGTTAATGGGAAGTAAAATAAAGAACTTGGCTAGTGTAAAAATTAGGAATTTTAAAACTTACACTGATAGGAAAACATTCAAAGACCAAACCTTGGATAGATATTAAATACAGCTGGTCCAGCTTGTTAATGTTTTAGGGTATAAACACACTCAAATAAACAAACCAAGAAATATTCTTTAACAGCATGGCTTAATATTAAGAAAAAACAAAATTAACTAATCTAAAAAGATAATGGTTTAATAAATATATCAAAAATGAATGTCTGATTAAACAGTTCCTTGCTGATGTTGTTTAATTGGTCAATAAACTATTTAATTTAAAAATACATACAGAATATAATCTTCTGTAATCAGACTGATTTGTCTCAGTGGCAAGCCAAGGATTTGGTCTATATTCAATTTTAGTCTAGTCTACAGTAGCCTCTAAATACGTATTACAAAATGATGCAGATACTACTGAAGATAATGATGTACTAGTGACGGTAAAATACATCTCTTAGGTATAAAATTCTTGAATACAGTCATCATAACATTAAAGAAATATAATATTTTTATAAACTGAACTATACTTCTGTATTACAATGTTTTTATGTGAGAACATGCTGATTTAATCTTTTTTCTTTTCCAAATAATCTGTGCAAGAAATCAAGAAAATCTTGGTTTCTTGGAGGTTTTCTTAGAGAAGGATTTTTCAAAGATTTTTTTTTTCACAGATAGTACAGTAATATAAGAAGAATGAAGACTGAATCACAATAAAACTAATAAGATGTTTCATTTGCTTTCTGTTTACAAGCTCATTTAGTATTGATGTAATAGACCTGCAATAAATAGAAAGGAATACTTAACATTAAACAAAACATTACATTCAAATCCATTTACGTTACATTAAATAATAACATAGAACAGCACAAACCTTGTTCCACATCTGTCTGCAGTATGAGAAGGCCTTGACAATAGCAGAACCAATGTGATTTCACTGTGAGAAATGAAAATCTGGTTACTGGCAAGTAGGGATGGTCAGGTATTTTTCAACAAAACTTTGTTGTTAGAAAAAGCTGATTCACCCCAACTAAAACTTCCCTCATAAAACTTCTGAAAGCATTTTCACTAAGGTGTTTTTCTTCAGATCCAGGATAGAACATCTCATCAGAAACAAAGTCTGCAATTCCATGACTGGGGACAGCCCACCACTCCCAATGTGAGAGATGTACTCTCCTGCCAGGCAAAACAAGGATTTGAAAATGACGGTCCCCATCTCTGCCTGCCAGGAGGACTCTCCTATTTTTGTCCAGGCATTCCTGAAGTGTGCCAGACATGCTTGGCACCCCTGGCCCACACATGCAGAATGAGCTGGATGAAACTAGAATATGTTGGGCATTTTACACATGCATGGAAGTGCTCATCCGACAGTACCAATTTTTCTGGGATTTTTGCACGCTGCTGGTTTTGTTGCTTCGAAGGTAGAAATATGCTCATTGAAATGCTTGTTGCAGACCCTATTTCAGTTTCATGCAGATGATGATTATCTTACATTTAGGGACCTTGCAGCTTTGAGTTTTCCACTACTGTAGAACAAGAGGAAAGGAATTTTGTCCCTCTTAACCCTAGCAGATATCTTCAGGATACAATCTGGTATTAGAGCCAGTTCCTAAGAATGAATACATGATTCCAAATGAACAGACCAATATTTATTAATTTTAAAATATTAAAAGGAAAAAAATGTTAATATCACCTTTATCTTTTTGCTTCATTAGGCACTGTTTTATATTGTGGGCTTATTGCTGGGGAAAAAAAAGCAACTTTTGTTAATGTCTCAGTGCAACCAGCTACACCACATCTGAAGGCAGATTGCCCTATATAATTTTCCAATGGGCCATTTAAAGATTAATGTTATGAATTTTCCATGACTCCAGAGCACTAAGAATCTAGGTGCCATGTATACATTACTCACAGGTTTATTTCTTGTGTAAATATGTAAACAAGAATGTGCCTCAGAGTAAGAGCAAGAAAAAATGTATGAGAGAATTGTTCAATTTCTACTATTCCTGTGCAGGGCTTCTTAGGGAGACTGTTTCTGAGTCCCTTCTGTTTCTGAGATTTTTAGCAATTTGAGTAGTAAATGAACAAGTCAAATTTAGCGTAGTTATACTATGAGAAAAAATAGCCTTATCTCATGGGGGAGCAGAAGAGTATTGCGCAGAGACCATTCCCCTGACATCAACTGTGTTTGGCAGATGGTGCTGTCAGTTCAGGTCTGTGTTTATTCTATCATGCATGTGGTAGCTTATTTTAAAATGTACAATCTCATGTATTATCTATGGGCTAAAAGCATGCAACACAAGCGGGACTATATCACAGGAGTTAAACTTCTGTAAACAACTAGCAGCGGTTGTGTAAATGCTATTTTCTTGACATAAATAACAGAAACATATGGCCAGAGACAGGAAGTGGGTGATACCTGGATAGATTGATATCCTGCTAGACAAGTGGCTATATTTATGACATGATTCTGCCTGACAGTGAAAGAGGAGGGGAGGAGAGCTAATGACTTTTTCATGAACTCTCTGACAACATACATTTGACCACTGAATAGCTTTGCTTAACAATCTGATTCACTACACTGTTGTTAAATATGTTCAACACAAATGAAGAAAATATTGGGATCAGAAGTGGAAGGTAAAACTCCTATTTCTCATTTTCTTTGGGCAACTTGTGCTGGAACAGTATCCTCATTCTAATAGCTTAGGGCCCACACAGTTTCTAAATTCTGGTCCTTTCCTGGAGAACACACTAAGTCTTGGGCCTGTAATGGACCATTGTAAATATTCTACTCCTGTTATGGCCTGAACTTTAAAGTGGGAGGCTTAACACCACAACACTGATTTTTAATCCTACTTCTTTTCCATTTCCTGATAAAAGCTCTGGCAACAATAAGTTAAAGAGCTTCAGCATACAAATTACCACCTTCTTATTTTGTAAGGAATGTAACTCATTGGACATTACTATCTGTATAAAACCATAGGAAAACTCATCTTTATAAATTTTCAGATTATGCCTTTTATTACATGTGATTCTTCCACAACACATCAAAACAGCAAAATATAATATCTACTATATCTCAGCTATTCCTTTCTCAAAAAGAGAGAGTTTTGGGTTTACAAGCAAAACAACCCTTTCTGACAACAAATGAGATTCCTTCCATTCAGTAATAAAGATTCTGCAGGTCAGGCGAGATCTCCTGGCACATCTGTGTAACTTCTCTTGACTCTGATTCTGCCTTCAGTAATAAAGGTTCAGTTGCTTCTGGCAGGTTTCTATGTCTACAGCTTATCATAACTTCCCAAACTGTATGCTTTTTTTTTTCTTTCTTTTTTTTTTTTTTTTTTTTTTTTAGTAACTGTTACCATGTACTAGCATCTACTCTTGATTACTCTTTTCATTTTAATGGCTCTGCAGGTTAGAGTCAGAACAAATTTGAATTTTGTGACTAAAGTTGGTGAATTAGTCTCTAGTAAACACAAGGAGAAGACTGACTCTTGTAGACAGATTTTGGACACTGCCTTGTCAGAGTCTTGCTTGTATCTAGCTAAAATAGCAAAACATCAAAGGAGAACATAGATAAACAGGAAAATCCAGCTGAAGTGATGAAGTCATAGGATATGGTTCCTAAACTGGAAGATGAAGAAAATATCATCATGAATAAATCTATTTTTGCAAAGCTATTCAAACAAATGGCTGCTTCAAGTCAATGACGGAATTCAGAGCAAACTTGCTGAGCATAAAAACGAAGCTGTCAAAATCCTTGTGTCCCTGAGCCACATCCTAGAATGTTTAAGATAAACTATGTTTAAATGAAAAATAGGGACCACAATGTCAGACATCCCTTTCATCCAAGTCAGAATATTATGACCATCTGGAGTATTCAGTCGTCTTTTCCTCTATTTCTGTGTCTGATGAGCTCTGTCTCACAAGGGGTCACCAGAGGTAAGCACTCCCCCTTCTTAGAGTACCCTGGTTATTAAAATAGAGACACACAACATGCCAGGCCAGAGCTCAGATTCCCACTTTGCTTGAGCAGGCTTCAGTTCACATCTCCTACTCCCCTGTGAAGCAGCATCCCCTCATCAGCACCTAATAGTCTATTCCAAGGAGTCTGCATGTTCTTTAAACCCTCTTATTGCATCTCTTCCATGGTGCTTGAAATCGTTGAACATCCACCAAGGCAGGAATTCAACATCCGGTGGGTTAGGTTCCTTAGAAGCAATAACCTGTGTTTTTAGCCATGTTCCAAAACATATTTAATTATTTATCTAAAATGTAACGATTAAGAAAACATGTTTGGTCTCTCTTCCACCACTGTCTGTTGGGTCTTGACATTCATATGAAATGGGAAAGTCAAGAAGGAGGAGTTCAGTGTTTAAAGCCTCCTGAGCTTTAATGCTAAGAGCTGAGGCAGGCATTCTAGGCTTGTATGCAGCATTTGCAAAGGGCCTTTGACTCAGTGAGACTGTTTTTTTTCTGTGCATTTTTGATGCAGCACCTGTGAAGCGGCAGAAAAAGGAACTGCCAAGACTTTCTAGACATCAGTCCATAATGTACCACAAAAACTAAAGGGATCCCTAGGTGAGGCTTCCACTTCCTATGCACCTTGTTATGTCAACACTTAAAATTTAGATCCCAAGAACGAGAAATGAGATATGTTCCTCAGTTATCATTTCCAGCACTAAGACACCTTCACTAAATGCCTTCTAACTTGTATCAAGCTGCAATTAATAAAATGACATTTAGGATGACAATTAGCACATAATCATTTAGTAAGTGCCTGCTGATAGCTGGTCATGATTTCAACATCTGAGTTAGTGCTGATGCCTGAAATATTCTGTGTGAATCAAGAATATTTACATGCACATTAATAATCATATTCTTGGCATCTCAAACAATCTGCATGTAAATGCAGCAAAAATGCTTCTGTTCCCACAGAGTTTCTCATTATCTGCTTCAATGGGAACATTTAATCATTTCTAAGGCATTGGGGAAAACCAGCAATGGCACAGATACTTTCCTTGACTTCGTACTGTTGTAGGATAGTTGTAAACAGGAGGAATCACTCATGTAGCCTAGTGTCCACGAATTGAGCAAGGCACCTGCACAGGGAAGTGTTGGCAAACTCAACATGTGTGTCATCCCCTGCTACTTTCAGAGAGGCCCCTTGAGTGCTTTCTAGAAAAAAAAAAAAAAAAAAAAAAAAAAAAAAGAAGAAACATATGCTCACGCAGAGCTTGAAACTGGAGGGAATGTGCAGCAGTCTATTAAAAGCATGAAGGCTGATATGCTCATTCCTTTCTATTGCTAAAATCTCTGCACTATGATTCTTTCACTATATGTCTGACTGCATGAATTGATCTACTGAATAGCTGAGGGAATATTCATCATTTGTGAGAAAATTACATTGTTTTCAAAGAGTCCTTTAAAATTTTATTTCTTTTTGAGAACTGTCAGCATAAGAGAGGACATCTTCATAGTTTTCCAAGCTGGTAGTAATTTTTCTTCTAGTTTGATTTCCTGGAGAATTACAAAATAATACCTACCAAAATGTAGGTCAAAAGAATCACCATATTTTTACTGCTTTTTTATAATATGGCTTGAGAAGTGATCACATTAAACCATTCTGTAAGGGGCTAGAAAAGTACCTACTGATGTCATACCAGTCAACAGTGAAACTTAGTATGGCATTCTTGGCATACAGGTCAAAGGAAAACTGAGACTAAAGTAAAACTGGTTGCATTTCAGCTTAATACAAGCTTTGCAAATATTTTTTAAAACTTAGGAACCCCTAAATAAACCTCCAGCATGTCTCCAAAGACTGGCTTTTCTTGCATATCTGTTGCAATATGCATCTCACTCAAGTCATCTCCTGTGCCATAAGGCCTGAGGAGCATGAGGGAGAGTCAGCTTTAAGATATATCTGTTTCTGCCTCATGCTGGACTGGATAGGGGTGCCTGGCTCTCAGCACAGCTCAGTTTTTATTCCTTGCTCATGACCTGATTTGCCTCAATCATAACAATGCTGGAAGCTTTTACAACAATCAGAGGCAGCTTGGTCTAGGACCATACATCTTGCAGGCTGATGAGACTCTTGTTTCATGTGGGGAAGTACTAGAACTATGCTGACTATCTGCCAGGCGTTGCCTTTGTGGACCCTTTCCAGCTCTTTCATGTTAGTAGAACTGGCACAAGGAAAAGCTGCAGCAAATCACTGAATCAGCCAAATAATCAAGCTGTGAAAAAACTTCTGGCTGTAGCCTAATCTTCTCTGAGATGTGCAAATTTTGGTGAAATTCAGGCATACATGAAAAACACCTGTACAAACTGGAGACATTTGTACGTGATACATTTCCACAGAGGTATCAAATAATACGGTGCTTGCTTGTTCTTTACACTGCTTTCTCAGTAAAATTATATTTGAAAGCCACGACAAGGACATAAGTAGAAACATAATGGCCTCTTGGTATGTCAGTATTCTACATGTGAAAAAAACAACAAAGGAAAAAATACATTTTTTCACAGAACAATATAGCTTAAATTTCTCTCTACAGATTTTGAAAATATAGCTTCTCTTTATAACTTTTTTCTTTAATTTTCATAATAATTTCCTTTAATTCTCCTTTTATTTTCAGCTCAGTACCAAACTGTTTGACTTTATTTGGAAAATAAGATGTGAATAAAGATCTTAAATATATCATAAACACCAGTATCTTTCATGACATTTAAAAATCCTCTGGAGTCAAAAAAATAAGAGTACTTTAGAGCCTTTAGCAGAAAATTGCTTAACTACAAATGGTCTAGCTGGTATATAAAATGCATAATGTTAAAGCTGCTCCCAAGGTAAACATTCTGTAGCAGTTTTACAAATAGCATGTAGTAAAAAAATAATGTGATCTGTAATTGTTCAGTCATCTGCACAATATAAAAGTTAAGTATCTTAAGAATACAGAAAATGAGTTTGGACCCTAAACTGTTAAAGCTGGTGTCTTTTCGCACACTGTGTCTGCTGTTATAAAACAAGGAAGAAATAAACTGTCTATAGAGACTCTTATGCAGTGCTTTCCCATATGTCACTCTCTTGGACAAGGCAATATTAATGTATGAGTGGTCAGCCCCTTTCATATACTACTAATGTACTGGAAAGTCTTCCGCACTCTGTGCTTTCCTTCGTGTCTCAGGACATCTAGCACTCGAGCACTTCCCCGAGCAGAACAATATGGCCTTCTCTGGGAAAAGCCCTGTGGGCTGATCATTGTCAGGTTATGTTATGTTTTAACAGTAGACACTTCAATGCCAGTTTTGTGCAGAGCTGTAGCAGAAACAAGAGGTCTAAACAAACAGAAGGGCCACCAGAGCCCTTTAATTTATCATCCCAACCTGACAGAAACCCCTTTCTACTCCCTAGCTTTGCTCAATTTTACACGTTTCTTTTAAAACTTCTGCTTTTAAAAAGTAGCTACCCTTATTCTTGCCCCTTCTGCCCAAGTATTTTGTTTCCAGCTGTTTGGAGAAGACATTTTTTAGAAACCTGAAGGAAAATGTAAAATCAGAGATTACTGTTTGAAAGGCTTTACACAGCACAAATGTATATTGTTAAAAATAATAGTATTAATACATACACAGCATCTTTTATCCAAAGATTTGAATGTGCTATGAGGGTATGAATTAATTAGGGCTCACATCATAACACCCTTGTGAATTAGTTAAGTATTATTATAACAAACATTCACAGGAGGAAACAGATATAAAGAGAATATGAGTGTTGCCTAGGTAACACAGTGAATGGCAAAGGTGGGATTTAAGCCCAGTTTTCTTCCCAGCGTTCATTAAAAACACTCCCCCTTTAATAACTGAGACTGTAGTGTCAGCCCAGCTTAAACAGTGAATGATTACATTCAACTTTTATTAAACACATAGTCAGGAAACACTCCTCAAGAGCTCAAATTCTCAGTGTAAGATTGTTCAGGTGACTAAGAGCTCATTCAAAAGTTAGTTACAGCTTTTTTCCCACTGTCTTTGTGCCAGCAACAATGACAATACAGTTTTGAAAGATAGTTTTTAAAGTTTCAGATTGGGTTGACTGTTTTTCATCATGCAGCTGAAGCCAAGTATTATTTCAGTATTCATTATTCGATATTCAGTATTTCTGTATTTTGAATGAACTTTCCTCATGTGATCATAAAGAGACTTGTTTCCCAGCACTGAGAGGAGAATGAAGGATCCCCAAGAAATACTGGCAATATGTTAAAAGAAATGCAAAATATTTTACATGGAAAAAGAACATGAAGTCAGAACTGTATGAGAGTGATTTATTTAGAACTACACAGGAGGTCTTTCTGCTTGGTTGTAATGGGATATGTTTTGCTCACTTTTAGAAAGGAATTGGTTTGGGTGGGTGATGATTCTAATAAGGGGTGAGAGAAAATTTATGAGTCTGGGAGGAAGTTTAGTAGCATGGGACGTTTTGTATTTGGAGTATGAAAATATACTGCATTTTTTGGGAGTAATGGTGTTTTGATGAAAAAATGATTAGTTTCCTGAGGGTTTCAAGGCACGTCTTTGGTTCAGAGAAGGATGATGATAGTGAATGTTAAATAATTCAGTGTATCTGTGAGAATTATGTGGGATCTGAGGAAGTGTTGAATCTGTGAGATTAATGGGGAATTGGTGGCACAAGGGAAAGATTAAATGCACGTAGTCATGGGGTTGGGACCTGAGAGATTCAGAAAGATCAGACTGGGAGGCACCACTTGTGTCCTTGAGTCCTCTCCTTCACAATCTCAGCTAACTATGTCATAGATATTTATTTTAGATTTATCCACATAACATCTATTATGCTTGCTTCCACCTATCGCATTTCCCAGGACCAAAGGAAAACTAAGATCTTTAGTAAAAGTCACCAGTACAGTGGGCCACAGGAAGGAAGCAAGATTTCAAGGTTACCCCCAATAGCTAAGCCCCTGCATTATCAGGGAAGCAATTAAATAAAACTCTCAAGTGAACCTAGAAAGCAAGTACCATGTTCCACAGTACAAAAGTGGGTCAGATTTCAAGTAAGAGAAATTTTTCCTTCTAAAGCAATACCAAGTGGTCATTCTAACCTGTGTAAATGAGGAGGCCTCATTAGTCTGGCATGGAAGACACTAACTGCCAGAAGTATAAGAATATTCTGCCTACTTTTTTTCTCTAATTATGGCCAGTCTACAACTTATTGCAAAAAGGAGGACTTCACTTCATGAAACAAACTTATTTATCAATGTATAAAAATATTCCTCTCTTTCTTCCAGAAGTGACCATCACAGGTTCAAGGCACAAAATTAATACAATATTAAGGTAGTGTAATCAAACAGCCACTCAGTCTCCTTTCAACCCCCTTGGCACATTGGATACCTAATAATTTGTATCACAAGCTTAATCTATTCTTTCCTGCAATTCTCCAAGTGAGTTATAAAATCTTTCCTATAAGAGTAAAAAAATTAATCTTACACTTAGGTTCCTTACTCCACTGTCCTATCTGGAAGACATGTTCATTAGTAATTTTCTATTTATCAGGAAATGTATTTATGGCTAACTTCTTACTATTTCTTATGTCGATATTATTCTTTTCCTTGAACAACTCTCCTTCCTCTTCACTATTTACTGCAACTGCATTTAAGAGTTACTCTATCTAAACCTTCTTTTAGTAATGCTAAACAAGCTAAATCACTTTAATCTGTCTTCATAATATAGCTACTTCATGCCCTTCATGAATCTTCCCTGCTTCTATGTTCACATGTCCTGAACATAGGTAAATAGTCCTGCACAAAATATTCCGGATAGAGTCTTATCAACGTCTTCTATAATGGTACTAGTGCTCCTGGTCTGTGTTAAAATAACCCGATCTAATGCAGTCTGGAAATTTGCCATTCTTTTTCACAACCGCATCACACTAGTTGCTCTCCCTAGTCATCTTCCCATGGATGCAAGTTTTCTATCATCTCCAGTCCTCCAAAGTTCCTGTTGTTTGGACCCAAGCACACGACATCGGGTTCACTGCTTTTCGTCATGCAGCTGAAGCCAAATATTATTTCAGTATTCACCACTCAATATTCAGTATTTCAAATGAATTGTCTTCATGTGACCATAAAGAAACTATGATAATCTTGATAATAACTTTCATCCTCTTTCAATCACTGTGATAACTAAGTTATCAAATTCCTTTATCGTAATTGTAGGTCCTCAGCTCTGAGCCAAATACAGTTTAAGGGGAACTTTAAGTATAAATTCAAACAGATAAGGTGAGTAAAAGATAATAGTGAGACAACTTGAGTGACAGCTGCACCTCAGTGACTACTTCTACTCTTCCAAAGGATTTTGAGCAAAGATTCTGTGGTTGGGATTTGGAAGCCAGCAGGGGATCATTTGTAAGTTTTAGTCTTTTTGATCCCTGACTCAGTGGGCAAGGAAAGACAATCTGTGTTTGGGGGAGCAGCTAAGTACAAGATGCTTAGTACCAGTTAGTCTGATCTAAATATTATTTTAGGATTGCAGCTGACCAAGATGTTGTCCTATTCATGCTGTTTAATGTGCAATAGGATTAAAGACATGCATAATCTGAGCACGTATGAAACCCTCGAGACCCAGCTGAATGGCATGCTGAGGCTTTTGGCTCAGATTCTGCCCAAGAGGTATTAGCTTGAGTATGAATCAAATGAGGCTGGGAACTGGTGCAGTTGTGCTAGTTATGTCTGATGTCAAATTTAAAGTCTCTCAGCTCTAATAAATCAGGCTGTCCAACTTGTGAGATTGCGTTAAGAAGGGCATAGTAATAGTATTTACTGTCTAGAAAGCTTGGAGCTCTGTGGAGTAGAGATGAGTTCAAGACCCTCATCCTTTCTGTCCTTCCCTCTGAGCTTTTCTCCAACAGACGGCAAGCAGTCTCCCAAGTCTCCCCTCTCTTTGGTCTCCCAAGGAAGTTTCTGGTAATATACCAAATTAAACACAGGGAATTTGAGAGGAATAATAAATAGTTATGAGCATGATTGAAACCATTTTCTCATAGAGGGTTACTAGGACTACTAGCAAGATGAATTACGTATGAATACAAGTAGTGGGTTTCCAAAGTACCAATGTACACAAAAGACTGGATTAAATTTGGATGTTTGGGCTTCAGTTCCCCTTTCATGTGAATTTGGGCCTCAATGCTGCATGGGTCATCTAACTAACTCCTAGCTTGAATGAAGAAAAATGACTGCACTAGTGACTGGGCCTATTAGGAGGTAGACAACAAGAAAGGTGGTTGCAAGTTAGTGCGAGGTGATTGATTGATGAAAACAATTTGACAGAAATGGAAACATTGTGCAAGTAAAGGAAACAAATAAAACTTCCCTTATGTCTTTTTGTCCAGTATTGGATCCAGAGAATTCAGAAAGAAGAAGTCTGGAGTTTTTTGCATAAGTCAGAGGAATACTACTCTTAACAGATTTCATCCTCTTCTCATTCTGCAGTGGCAGTGCTCTCATTCACATAATATAGGGCCTTCCTGAATTATCTGAATGCATTTTGTATAGAACAACTTAAGTCAAAAAGATTGTTAAAACTTTTTATTTATTTTATGAGTATGTCTAGCTAAGAAATATCCTATAACATACGCTTGGAAAGGTGAATGACCTTTATGAACAAAATTGAAAGCTTTCAAATGGATGCAATGAAAATACTTTCTGTAATTTTCTTTTTCTCTGCAAGTAAATACAATACTGTATGGAATGACCATTTTGGGTGCATAAGAACATCTCTTGTAATCAAACTAAAGTGCACATTACATTCTAGGTAAGACTATTATTAAAGCAACAAGCAGATAACGTTCTAACATACACTAAAAAATAAATTATATTCTATTACATTTTTAAAAATTAAAGATTTTGTTTGTTGTTAATCATCCAAAACCAGGTAATGGAATTTTGAAAACTGCTTCATGGGGAAATTGTCAGTAAATACAAATAGTTGAAAGGAATACAAAACCTGATCCTGGTAAGCGTCAAAAATCAATTAAATAGAGATTTTGGAATTTTAGAGTACCAATTGAAACAGCACTATCTGAAACAACTTGATATCCTAAGTCCATTTAGGATGAGACGTGCAAAGTAGGCAAAAGCAAATAAAAAAGATACCCAAAAAGCAAGATAGTACCATGTTGTGATAGTCTGATTCCATAAAACCTGAGCCAAAACCTTACTCAAAGCAGGATGTGAAAAGAGAGGAAAGAGTGGAAAAGATTTTATTAGCAGGATGTGTCAGCCCCTAACTTATCTTTATAGAGAGACATTCAGTAAAGAGAACTTTCAAAAACAAAGAAAAGAAATTGTCACTATAGCATCAAAATAATTAAACCTGTTTCACTTATTACTATTTGCTTGGGAAATTATTAATTTTATCAGAAATAGAATAATCACAATTTAATAACTGCATTCTGTGTAAAGAGAGACTGATAGACATAAAAAGATCTTCATAATTAAACACATAATAAGGACATGGGTGTGTAATTTACATTATTCTTTTAGATTATAAAACATACACATAGAGTAGACGGCTGGCACTCCAAATGCTATGTAGTTAAATTACAAACACTGCATCAGGTGAAACTAATAAGTAATCCCACCAGAAAGCCTCAACATAAGTCGTAAAGGAACCACACCAGCTCTGTACCTCAGTGCAACTTTTCAAATCCTTCTCTCTCACAAATTCCACTTAAAAGTAGTGCGTCAAGGTGGCTCTGGAAGGACAAGGGTCTCAGGACTACAACAGGGGACAGTTACTGGAATGACAGCATTCCTTGTGTTTTACCACAGCCTCTTCCAAGTCCAAAGGACCTCATTTCTCCAACAGCTCCGTGAACTGCAACTTTACCAAGAAAGCTTGGAAAGCAAGGGATTTCTGACAGAAAAAGATCCGTTTCCTTATCCATTTAATTAAGGATATATTATATACATCTAGAAAAGACTAAGTAGCCCTTGGAAACAAGAGGGTAAAGATGTGTGGTGTCCTGGTTCAAAACCTGTACTTAAGAAGCTGACTGTATCCTCTCCCTGTTTGTCTTGATTCCATTGTTATTTAGGTTACAACCTGGCCTAGAACTTGGTGCTCTAGAGTGATACAGGTATGAATGATGGTAGAATTGACTCAGGTTACAGAAAAATGCAGCCCATTCTCTGGATTTTGCTCATTTTTTCCATATTCCAATCTCCTTAGGATGGATGGAAGAAATTTATTAAGCCTGAGGTTCCCCTGTTCCATTGTATGTCCTATCCTCTGGAAAGTCAAAAGTATATAAACCTGTGACATGCATCTAAACAGCTACTTTGTTTGGAATACATCTGCAGCTCAGTGAAACACCCATCAGCAAGTGATAATTAAAGAATGATTTACTATATTCTTATGGAATGTGTTCTGTGCCTGAGCATCATCAGTCCTAACAAGAGAACAGCGTGGATACCTTCAGTCACCATTCAGCACATTCAGCACATCTGATGATCAGTAAAGAGCAGAAAAGCTAATGCATTAGAGTATGCCTAAATTCTGAAATCATGCTACAGCTAATGTGTGTGTGTGTGGGGGGAAGTATGTTCATGTGTTTCCTTTTGTAAAATATACATTTATGTTAGGAATGATATATTCACACACACACACTGTAGTTATATACAGTTCTGTAGTAATAACTAATGAAATACAGTAAGGAGAGGAAAGAAAATAGATGTATAACTACAATTTTGTGAAGGCCTTTTGAATCTCCATATATTTTTCTTTATTGAAATATAGCTCACAAT
This sequence comes from Dromaius novaehollandiae, assembly GCF_036370855.1. Lineage (NCBI taxonomy): Eukaryota > Metazoa > Chordata > Aves > Casuariiformes > Dromaiidae > Dromaius > Dromaius novaehollandiae. Next base: position 71,547,495 of record NC_088099.1, on the reverse strand, counting down.
AACATTGAAATCATATTTTCAGATCATTGTAAAGAAATTCAGACTGCCCCCTTCCAGTTACTTCAGTGGGTGAATTTTTAAAAAAATTCCTTGAATATTATTTTTTTAAGAAAACAGCTACTCTAACTTCCACTACTACCTAACTTCCACTACTACTGCTTTCCACCAATTTCCACTACACTCTGAGTTATTTTTCTTCTATTTTCTGTCTGTCTGTGAAAATATATTCGGTTATCTGCCTTTAAACACCTAGTGTTATTCATAGCCATTTACATAGTAGCCATAATGGGAAAAAAATCTTTATCTTTGTATTGAACTATTCTATATTGAGATATTGTGTTTATATTTACCTCCAAGATAAATTTGAAAGAATTATATTGGCTACTTATGTATGCATTACTGGATAAATAAAGATACAGACTTGTGAACAAATATGACGTGTCAAAACTTCCTAAATTAAGTATTACAGCATTTAAAAGCACTGTTTTACTGCTGTAATGTATAGCATGTGACTTGATATTTTAATCACATACTCAAATACTTTATGCACAACAGAAACCTGAATATTGCATTTTGCATATTTTGTATAGGCATACCATCTTCAAGAAATGTCAATAAATAAATACATAATATAATGTTCTATGTCACAAAAATGTGGATTTTGAGCTCAACATGATTCCAGTGAAACCAACATCAAAACAACTTATACTGGGGGAAATAGGATTGACTTTTACTATGGATTCAACCAATAATCAGTTCTCCCTCCTAACTTACTTTTCATTAGTTAGATTACAGAATAAAACAATCAGTATGGAAGAAAAAAATCAATGCAGTGTAAATTTTACTTTGTATCTGTTTCTTATTTCAGCCTATAACTTTAGATATAATTAGTTATATTAAAGCTCAGAAGAATAAGTCTGCCATTAACAGTGATTTAGAAAATACTTTCAAATTTTAGTCTTACACTATGTAATTATACTTACATGAAATATAATTAATGAGGAAATGCCTCAGATGTGTGGGCTAGGAAGGCAAATATAACTAACCTTTAGTGTGCCTTCAAGGTTAGAATTGTTATAGCACTTATAATTTTATTATAATTACCCATAATGAGACTCCACATGCGTGATACAGTCTACATGCTTTTGACATTAGAAGTTTTCAAAATGCCTCATTAAGTATTTTAGTCTGTATTTATGTGGTTTTCCTCCACCTCCCATTTTTGGGGGCCATCTATTCCGTGTAAAAGCATATAAACTTATTTAAAAAATACTACCATTAAAGATCATAAAATGATTACAATGAATAGATATTAAGATGTCACAGCTGTATAACCTATTCCTTTTATGTACTCCCATGCTGAATTGTTTTATGACCTATCATAAACCTATTAAACTACTGGTAATAAAGGATTGTAATTAGTGATAAAACCTTGTTGCTTAGTGAGCCAAGACAGTCATCCTTACTTTCGATTTTATGGAAAGTAATCAAGATGAAACCTTCAGCAATGTCAAATAACACTTTTAGAGAAGAAGGCTGTACTTTTGGTAGTGATTGCCAATATTTAGGCTTTTGTATAATTTACTTGTGTTGTGTTTTGCTGGATGATCTTGATTCACTCTCTTCCCCTCCATCTTTTCTTCCTGTTCCCAATGAACTTACATGGAAGAACAAGAAATATAAGATAACTGAAACCAAATAAGCTTGTAACACAGTTTGACTTTGGTGGGTGTCCATTTTGCTATTGTGCTATATGTGTAGAGTGCTGTCTACAACTTGTTTCTTGTTCCACACTTGTTTCAGCCACAGTGAGCTATGGCTGAAATGGAGAAATCTAGTTAAGAAAAGCAGCATGCAAGGTGCTGAACAAAATGTGTGACCTTTTCAGCTATCAAATCAAATTAACTTTTTTCCTAGTCATACTGGTCTGAATGCAAACATAGCTTCCAGAGGCACAAAAGCTACTGCTTTAATCTGCACTGTAGCATCAAGTCCCTCTTAACATTTGTATGTTGGCCTTCTAGAATACATTAATTTTGCCAGTGTGCTCAGATGGTTGGTTCTTGATGTATTCTTGTGAAAGCTGACATTTTCAGTTTCTTTAGTGTAAATTTTCTGTAGATTAACCTCAGAATTCTTGGTGGAGTAATTTTCTCAGGAAATAAGAAAATATCATTTCCCATTTAGGCACAGAAAGGAGGCAAACACTATATGGACATGACTTGGTGTGGGGAAAATATAATGCCAGAGATTAAGCTCACAAATCTGTATTTCTGTCTCTACCACATAGCTACAGAAATTTTGCACATCTTGAAAATTGGGGGGGAGGGGAGGGTGGAGAAGTGGAACAATATTCACTTTGTCTTTACAGCACTATATTTCACTCTGCAGTAAACCGGGGAGACAGAGCTCTAAGCACTGAACAATTAACCCTCCACTGATTCCCCTTCTATCATACAAAATAAAGAATACATCAAAGACAGAAGAACAGGTATCTTCTCTCTCATTCTTTACAACATGGATTTATTTGTCCTAACTGGACTTTTAAACCTATTGTGCCTGTCTTTTCACAGCCCTGAATTGAGCAATAGCGAAACTATAGTAACCAATAATCTGTTTCGCTTCAATGGAAACTATGTATCTTGGTGGGTAACAAAGCCTGGGATAAACACCAAAAACCTCTGACAGGGTTTGAAGGGGGAGAGTATGGTGCCTCAACTGTCGGGTCACTTTTTAGCCAGCCTTCACCTATAGGCAACAATTATTATGGCATTCCTCATTTGTTCTTCACTAAGCAAATTCTTCAAAGGTGTTTGATGGCTATGACGATATCCATTAAAATTCACAGAATGCTGTGTAATTAATTCAGCCATATGCAGAGGTGTGTGCATGCTAATCACTTTTAATGACATATGCATTAAGATTATATGTGCTAGGCTCCTTTCGAAGGGAAGTATCTTCAAGGAGAGCTGATAAAACTTTATATAATAATATTTGTAGTCCAGTCAATACAATACAACTCTGCTTTATTCTCAGAAAGATATTAATTCTCTCATTTTAGGGGTAGCAGGGAAAGAGTGTATTCAGTATTCCCCATGCAATTTTAAATTGGAATTAAAACAAGCCTGATATCCACTTAGATGTCAATGTGACCAAATAATTTTACATTAACGAAGATCTATATGAAATCAAGGGCACCAAAAGCTAATCACTTTTGCAAATAAATCAAAAAGGCTGTTTCTCTATTTTATTTTTTATCTTAAATGTATCCAGAGTTTTATGGCTAAATACTAAAGCACTAGCAGTTGGTCATGCTTTAAGCTACTAGAAGAAAGTTAAGCTTCCACGTTGGCTAGCCGAGATATCAGCTATAAGCTGACAAGTAATTAAACCAGCATATCTATAACAACTGTCATCTCTTATTTCTGTGCAACTTGGACGTAAACCAAAGGCAAGAAAGCCAAAAAAAGACTTCACATTACTGGGCAACTGCTGAGCATCTCCTGCTGAACAGTTTAGCAGACCTGGGCATTTAGAGGATTGTAGTGGAGATCAAAAGGGTCAGAGATCCCTTTACCAATTAACAGCAGGGAGAAGAACATCAAATAAGGTGTAAATTTTAGCTCTGCAGTTTTGAGTAAGCCAAGCATGAAATGCATTCTAATACTCTTGAGTAGCTGCAGCTTTGAGCCATCAGTGATGTCACTGGTGCACTAAAGGCAGCTTAATCGCACTTAGAGTGGCATGTAGCAATCCTGCTCAGCTAGGTGCTAAAGCCTGCTGCTGCTTGTCGCTTTTGATAACACATGAGAATTGCTATCCCTTCTGAGGCTGGCAAGAACAGAAAACACTCCATAAAAAGCAGGCTTTCTTCGGGTCTTGTGCTTTTTATTGCTTCGAGTCTTAAAGAGATAGCTGTGTTTGTTTTCTCTCATTAATTGTTTCAAATAAAGAAGGAAATAATTAATAAGGCCCAGTGTAAGTAATCAGTCTTTTGGGGCTTGAAGCTCTGTTTAATCCAACTTTATGCAAATTGCCAGGGGGGGAAAGCTGTTCCTGTAGACATTTCTTTTTCTTCTCTTTCTTTTCTCTCCCGTCCACCTTTGTTAAAAATATTACAAAAGAATGCTACCGAGTCTTCCCTTGCAGCTTCTTGACCAGTATATACCACCCAGAATAGGCAATTTGACATGGTAGTGTGAGGAAATTCAGCAAGTTCAAGAGCTGGACTGAATTAGAGGAAGTTGCTACCATTACATATAGGCGCCCACATCGGTGGGCAGCAGCTCAGCAGTGGCATTGCCCCGTGCCACTGGCAAGGGAGTCCCTCACCCAGGCTGCCAGAGGCAAGGCGCTCCAATGGCACCTGTGAAGACAGCATCAACAAAAACAGCAGCAGCAACAAAGGAGAGGAAACAGGCTCAAAGTTCCCTTCTGACAAAATCACAGGCTTTTGTTTTTAAGCTGAGCTAAAGGTCAGAGTTATATAAGCTTAACCTATTTTGAAAGTGGCATCGTGGGGAGATATTTACTGTTAAACTGGTAATGCAGGCTTTCTCCATAGGTAAGTGCACAAAAGAGTTTAAACAGAAAAGGATTTTTCTCCTTAATATTTGTGAATTCAAATTATTTCAATAATAATTCAAAGCACAGTTCTTAAAGAAATAAATATGGATATTATATTATTCTTTTGTTTATTTCAGCTAACAAAAGATTACCATGAGGACAATTACAAATTCATGATATGGGTACATTCACAGAATACATTAGTGGCCCCTCTTCTGTGAGAAAATACAGTTGCAGTGTTTAAAACGCATTAAGAAAAATGCCCACAACTTAAATATAGTTGAATTTTACAGCCCTCAACTATAAGTTCAAAGCGTGAAGGCTCTATCCATAATGGGGTTCAATGAAATATGTCTCACAGGAACTTAATTATTCTGCTTAGAAACTCACCCCGGACCATCAAACACTACATTTTATTTACCTAAGTGTTCAAAATTACATATACCTGATTTATTTAGGAAAAAAAAAAACAACAGTGAAATCCACTTCCCACTTTGGTTGCAAGAGTGCAAGCACGTCCTAAACATTAGGAATACAACTAGATCTGAGAGACATCATATACACAACAAAGAGAAGCTAGTGACCATCTCAGATACATTGTCTTTTGAACAACAAGTCAGTGCAGACAGAAGTAAATGACAGTTAATTACAAATTACATTCTGGTTGGGGCTGTGAAGGCCTCCTGGCTTGAATAATAATCAGGCCCTCGGGCACTCACCTGCCTGTGAACGAACATACGGAGACACAGGCTGGGGTGCTATACAAGTTTCAAAACAAGCTGCTAAACACAAAAGCTTATTGGATTACAGAGATTTAGGCAAAAGCATTCAGATCTCTGGCAGCGACTCTAGTACTAGGTTGAAGGGATTTCTAAAGGATGAATTGCCATTCACTGTAAATTTCTGAATACTGTTCCCAGTTTTAGGGGGAGGAAGTAAGTTCTCTCATTTTCTAACGTTAGAAAAGTTATCCTATTACAAATGCCCTTTAGGAAATACGATAAGAGAAAGTGTCTGTTATGAATTGGAGATTTAATCTCTTTCCAAGTTAGAGAGATTACATGTACTGTTTACATTATTTCTTTCCAATTCTTGCCATTCAGTCAGTACCGTATATGTTCTAAATGTGTCCAATGTGAACAAATGTGAACAAATTGGAGAAAAGAAAAATTGCTCATGTGGTGGAAGAAGTACTTTTATCCCACACCTACAACTGTGGAAATTTGGACTCTTTACTAACGTGTGTTACTTTTCTAGAAGTTTGATTTTTATCTGATAAATTTGCAAAATATGACAATGTGTAAATTAATTAATGTCAGTATTAGTGCACTGTAAAACCTTGGCTTTTGTAATTCACTAAAGCAATTTCTATTCATTTAGCTGAGCTAAGTGTGTATTGTTAAAGACGAAAGGCTCAAGATTTTGACATTGAGCTCATTATGTATGTTTAAAACATTCTGCAATTCAAGGCCACACCGCATGCAATAAAAAAGAAGCCAGTGGGTTCAGGGATTAAAATTCAGACCACACAGTTCCCCTCAATTACTTTTAATTTAAACCTGATTAAAACTTCAAAATAAAGCTATTTAGATATATCAGCAAATGGGCATATGTAAGTATGGGAGATTATGTATCTTTTTTGCTCTTGATGTGCATATGCAAGCTTTTTGCTGTTTTGTTTCTCTTTAAATCAGTCAACTATCGTGCAGCTTCTGTAGAAAGATTTTCCTCTTTGCAGACATATATGATCGTATGTTTTTTGAAAGCATTTCTGTTTTTAAGTTGGAAATAATTTAGTAATTTTTTGTGCTCTCTATGATTACTTGCAAAGATGAGATGATATATACAGACAAACACAAATGATGTTTACACTCTGTAGGTGATGTAGATAGATACATGCACACAGATAAACACCCATACCCTTAGGAAAATGTAAATAAAATGGAATCTACAGTGTGATGGAAATTATTCTATATATTTCAGATTAAGAGCACAAGCTGCAAAGGCCTTGAATAATAAAAAGGTTATTGCCATTCTATACATTCATGCATATACTTCATAACAACTCTATTCAGTTTCCAGTAGTTGGACAATGATTCCAGTTTCTGGCTGCAGGCAGAACTTCTCCAGTGAAAATTTTGATTTCCAGATAAGAATATAAGAAACAATTGGGTGAGTTGTTGATAGGCGTATTGTGTACCAACAATGCTGCTGTGCATCCTGAAAGCAGCAGAATTTCCTATGGGCTGGCACAGAAGCTGGATTTGTGTAGCCTAATGCGAAGCCTATGACAGTTCTTTCATGCTTGTCCACCAAATATGTTTGTCCACTTGTGGCATCGGCTGTATTTCTTACATGACTTCAGTAAAGAATGAGCTGAATCGTAATCCTACTCTTAGGCTTGTGGGGTTAGGGTAGGAAAGGCATTATGGCGTAAAACTTTGCGTTGGGGAAGACCAGAGATGTGCGACGGTATCTGTCCTTCGGTTCTTGGTGACAACAGTTTTTCAGGAAAGCAGCTGTTGTGCTCAGCATTTATCTTCTGCGGTTGGGATTTCAATGCCCCTGTCCAAGCTGTGTTCAGCCTCTCTTCCCCAGCTCATCGCCTTTCAGCTTTACAGAGTAAGCTGCCGTGGGGCAGGCATGCAGAAAAGGCTGCAGCAGCAGGCTGCTTTCTGTCCCCTGTATTTCCTGTTTCAACAGTTAAGACTAGGTCTAATTCCTGATAAAGTGTCTAGCAGAAAAGTTCATGACGAACTCAGGACCAAGCAGAATTAGGGCCTGGGCTGAATATTCTTCTTGGCACAGCCTTGTATTACAAAGCTCTGTTCAAAACATTTCCAGAGCACTTCCTGGCTTCAGTGCTTTATTCTCTTCTAGTGTTACTACAGATAGCTGTCTCTTTCCTTGTATACCCTAAAAAGAAGAATAATAGTTAATAAGCAATTCTTGTGATTCAAACCTGAGCCTGCCTCACTGATAAACAGCAAGGAATAGTGAGTTCAGAAAAATATTCAGCATCCCCCTTAAAGTGTTTCTCTCAGGACAAGAAGAAATCAAGTGATGTAAAGTCTTTAATATGCATTGTCCATTTTGAAAGTCATTTTCAAGAGTAACTCCTATGGCCCAAAGCTATTATGTAAAATTAAAAATAATATTTTTCCATCTTTGATGTAGGGGATACTTGTAAGATCTATGGTTTTAAAACCAGAGGGAAAAATAGTTTCATTCAGCCAGAGCAAAGGAAAGGGACTACCTTATCGGCAGCAGAGTGATTTTGACTGTACTGACACTGACATGAGTAATCATGTCATCGGCCCAGTGACGGATGTACCCGGCACCTCATCTCTGTATGTGTGCAGAGAGGACTATGTAGCGAGCCAGGAGGCAAGTAACACTTAACCCCTGCAAGCTTCATGTTCCTGCTGTGCTTCAGACAACCTCTGTCATGTATGAAAAGCCTAAAGAATGACAGTAAATCTATACAGACCTGCACGATCTACCATCATGACAACTACACACCACACAGCCTTATGATGCTATTAAACTGTATCATCACAGACATGTAAGACAAGGCCTGGATTATGTGCTTTGTTGAGCTACTTAAAAGGGCTTTGGAAATGCTTTGAATATACCTTTTGTTTTCATTCACACAGTCAATAAAAGGATATGGTTTATAAATACTAACTAAGGACGATGAATTATTTTGGCCCAGTAGAAATAGTGCTTTACTCCAGAAGTGAAAAAAAATGGAGGGTAACATTCAATGTGAATAACAGAAATCAATTTTAGCCTCTTAGGAATGCATCTGTTTCCTAAGATTATTTTGAACTGAGAGTGGCACCATCAGAAAGTTATAGTTGTTTCACAATTAAATGTATGAGCTGCTTTTTCCAAAAAATTTAATTTACATTCTTACTTCTCAAGAAAATATGGAACATTTCAAATTTGAGATCCAATATTTATTCAACTTTGAAATGTAATAAACAATTATGCATTTCAATGGCAAAAATGCCTTTCTAGAGAATATTAGTAGTTAATGTGTAACACTGAAATGTCCTAGGATGATAACCTTGTAAGATAATACACATATGTTATGTGGTAGTTCTCTATCCTGTTTATATGACCTAGAACTGTAATATGCTGTCTACATGCCAGTCAAATTTTTTACTCACACCAGAGAAGAGAATACTGGATAGCTCCTTTAAAATGTGGCTACATTTCCTGAGTTTTCAAAAATATGCTTTTATGATCTCCCCTTTTCTCTTTCTGTTAACATACAACAAAATCCTCTTGGGTAAAAAAAGGAAAATAGCTGGTTGAATAGTAATATCATTAGTTCATGTATATGCAAAAAGAGATCTTTTCACACCTTGATGAAATTAACATAAATTTAAATACTAATGAATTGGTAGATACCAGTGAAGAATACCAAGAACCACATTCAAACTGAGTTATATCCCTATAAAACAGATCTATTTTCTAGGAACATGTGACATGAGTGTTATATGGCTTTATTGCACAATCTGCATAATTCACAGTCCAAAACAATTTGCAGATGGATAAAGAACATTGACTCTTTACTAGTGGAACATCACATCTAAAGGATATTATTTTCTTTCTTGGCTGAAATTATCATGTACTGTTGGAAGCCAAGAATCCACAACCAGAAGATACAAGGAAATGTGTGTTTGGAGCTAGTCAGCATTTTGTCAATGGGGAAAGCACAATACAAATATACATAAGACAGTGGGGGAGCAGAATGTAAGACGAAGAGCTGTTGCATCTTTCAGTAATTCCAAGAAGCTGCCAGAAGAAGGACAACAGATATCAGGAGTGGTTCATCTGCTCGGTTCCCTCCTGGCCTCATACAACGTGTGCGTGAAGCAGCACAACGGGAGCCAGTGCAAAACAAATATGCATAGTGGCAGATGTCGGGGTGCATGCCTAAACAATTGCTATGCCCCATACTGTGGAATTTCCACACTGTTAGTGGTTTCTAACTCATCCACTCATTGTGTGCATGGTTTGCTTTAGTTCAGTTCTGTTGAGGTCAGTCACAACCTTCAAAGCCAAAGTTTGTCTATATTTGCACTTCTTTCCTGAGTGGATCAAATCACACTCTTTTGTTGTCACTTGATGACTTTCTTCTTCAGACAACCGTTCCTTTATCTTGCTATTTTGCTAAGTCTTGAGAACACTGGAGTCCTGATGGCAGGATGATCCACATCCACTGAAATCAGCTGACAGATTTCAGTAGGTAACTAGTTAATACTAAACTTACCTTTGGCTGAGGACACAAAAGCTCTTGACTTTTATGTCAGTAGAAGCAGAAGCTTGTTCAACACTGCCCTTCTCCAATATTTTCTTCTTGTTCTCTAACAACATATCAAATATATGATCTAAAAGAGATCAGTCCAGGAGCAGAATATGGTCTGAAATGAAAATGAAAATGAAAAGAAATGAAAAGAAATTCTTATATAACCTTACAAATGACATGAGACTATATTAAGTTCCTGCTCATAAAAGCAAAAGTCTTGGGCAAAACTATGAAGTCTCATTCAAATGGGAGCGTTCATGGTAATAAAAGACTAACCATTTGCAAACATCTCTATTGTTGAAATGCAAAGAGTTTGCTTAACTTTTTAAATATCTTTCATCATCACTTCTAGTGAGGACCAAGATGAATAAAAAGTAACACCATTAAAAAAGAGAAGGAGTATACAGTGCTTAGTGTCAATACAAATTAATTACCTCTGAAAACACATTTGAAAACTAATTCTAACTTTGTCATCCTTTGATCCTTCATCTGTTTGTCCCAATTGGTATATTTTCCTCTTTATCCCTGAAAAAAATATTGGAATGAACTTTTCTTTCAAATATTTTTCTGTATTCCTGTGTGTGTGTGTCACTGTATGTAGCCTGTACATGCACATGTATATGTGCATGTCACTATATGAGCAAATTTCATAAATATATTTTCTTTGCCATTAGGGTATTGGCATTCACATTGGGGCCAAATAGATTTATTGAGCAAGGAGTACTTGCTGGTCAAATAAGTGAGATGCTGTGAAACGTATGACTTGCTGTATAAAGGAATTTCTTCTCCTCATTCAAAGGAACTGTTGCAGGGAACGGGACAAGCCAAGGCAATGCTTAAAAGCTTGGTGCAGCAAAAAAATCTTTCTGAAGAGGCTAATGGTAGTGAGCTACTCCAGTGGATGTCACTACAGTGGCAGAGTGGAGGGACCTAGACGAACCTTTATTAATGCTAAGCACACAGTTTAACATTATTTCCTAACAAGATGGGGCATCTGTGACCACAAAAGCTCCCAGCAGGTGGGTTTACCAACATCAAAATGTTTTTTTTTTTTTTTGAGAGAGTTTCTCTGCCTCAAAATGGCTTAGCAAGCATACTCACTCATTACTACTGAGTTCACTGGAAGATATCAAGAGCTTATTGTACTGCAATTTGCTCAGACTGAAGGAGCATTCAGCTGGCATAGGTGACTCCTAATCCAGCACAGACTTAATATGTAGGTAGCTTGAGATGCTATAAGAGACTACAGCATAGGTACATACCATGAAGAAGGAAATATTACCTACATATGTATAGCTATGCTACTATTTTTGAAATTAAGCCTGGTTTGAGTGATCTTTGGACTCCTACCAGCTTCGGCATGGATGATGGGTAAAAGGAAGAATTTAAATCCCATAAAGTATAGCTGACAGTAAGGTCACAAGAACAGAAAGTGAACTGAAATCACAAATGGGAAAATTTCTCTTTAAAATTGTCTATAGTTTTGTTTCTCTATTCTCTCTCCTGTGTCTTTCCTTTGAAATGTCATGCATATGTATAAAAAAATAATAATTTGGGAATAAATAAAGCTACAGAAAGATTTAATCTTTGTATATAGTATTTATTGCTATTCCTAAGTATTAGTCATATTTACCATTTTTTATTAAGTTCTATAAACAAGATAGACTAAATAACTGAATGTATCCTTAACAGGGAATTTATTAGGGTGTCGATTCAAACATTCTCCAAATTGCCCTGCCTCCTATGGGGAAATGCTGTGGTGTCAGAAGCCATTTCTGGGGGCAGCAGAACCACTACAGCAGTCCTACAAACTCGGCTTCTGAAGACCCCAACACAGCAAACATCTTGGAGTAGGTAAAGTGCAAAAGGAAACATGGCCTAAGGCTATAATCAGACATGCTGCTCTGGTTTCAGCTAAGCAGGGTCAAGAAGTTTCTGTCCTCAGCCTGTCCCCAGCTGCTTGCCATTGCTCCCCTGCTTAGAGGTACTGTCCTCTCAGATCCAGAGACATAACAGCACGTGTAGTCACTCCCTAACTTAATTCTTGTCTAGAGCATAATGATGAGCCTGCCCAATGACAGATTAAATATTCTTGTGCTATTACGCTGGCCAACAGAACATGTGCTTAGAAACAACAACAACAACAACAAATCAGTAAACTTAAAATCATGGTTAGCTAAAAATGAAGCATGGGATTCAGAGATGAAAGATTTTGCACCTTTGACTGTACAGCGTAAAAGGTTTGGACTCTGCAAATGTGCTTTTTAAGTTGTTGCTTAAAAATATGTCTACTATTTCTGATATAAAACTTAACATGGAGTTTCCAGTGAAAGCCGGATATAAAGGAGAAAAAAGTATATTTGAATGCAAATTGGTATATGCCCAGGATATAGGCTGAATGTCTTGGCTCACCTTGCCTTCATTTTAGCCATAAGGCAAGATGACACAGCACATGTTGTACTACTTTGCTCGGCATGGTCTGTGCTATTGATCACTCAACATATCCTACAATTTTTTTATCTGTTAAAGGCAGGCCAGACATACCATTCTACCTGTTCTCAAACTCGATATCTGAGTTATCCTTGGATTTAATATAGTTTAAAAAGAGGCAGCATATTTCACTGAGAAACTGAGCTATACTAACCAACTTAACCTTCACAGGAGCTAAGTTCAATTTTTCTCTGATTTATAGCAAGTGCCTTTTACCTTTTGTCGCATACAAGAAAACGTACGTGAAGAGGAGAGTTTAGCTAGATTACATAGACCCAACTAAAGTTGCAGGGATTTAGTCTGTGTTTTTGTTTAGTTTGGAATATCTGTGGCAAATTACTAGCTTTAAAGTGTTTACAGGATAATTTTAAATTGGATCATGGTAAGATTTCCCTGCAATTTTTGAAAGGTAATTGTTCTATACTAGAAGAAGACAACTAGAAATTCTGAATGACCTTGGATTCAGATAAATAAAGAGCCATACAGGACTCAAAGTTTCTTCTGCAGGCTGGCACACTCAGTATAATACAAAGCTTCAAACTTCAGAATGACAAAAAAATCTTGTAAGTACTGGCAGACAAGAAGAGCATATATGCAACTCAACCACAAATCTTTATGTGATAGTTCAAATAGCTGAAGTATGGTTCTAATTGTTCATTTTAGAAAAGCAAAGTGTTTCTTTTCCTGTCAAGGAGAAAAGAAAAATGAAGAATTCAGTATTTGAGAACAAGAAAATCAGAGCTGTTAATGGAATATACTGACAAAGAAAAAAGTTCTATGGATTAGAACTGATATATTTTAAGTGTGCTTCTTTTCCTATATAACATATAAGGAGGGAGAGCAGAGGTGACAAGGAGGGACTGCTGTGCATATATACACACTCATATGACTCTGGAATCAAGAATCAATGCCACACATTCCAGGGGTTAATAGTTAAAAGACTTAATTTTACATTAGAGTGCTTTGAAGATGTTTACTATTACAGTATCGCTGTTTTAGTATCCCATACAACTATTTCTACCACTAGTGCTGACATCCTTGGACCCAAATACATGCATATTCTATCATGTAATTCAGCCAGAGTGTCTGAAAGAGCTCATGGAATAAACTTCTAAAGTTAACTTTGAGTAGTGTAACTTAAAAAAAAAGACGAGTTCAGTAACAATGTTTGAAGAATTAACGTATTTTCTAGAGATGAGTCAGTGCAGAAATCTTCACTTACATTAATTTCTGATTCCTCTGGCAAAGGTTTATAAGGCCTTCATACATTTCCTCCTGCCTTCTACTCCTTAAGGTAGGAGAAAGGGGAGATCTAAATTAGTGATTTTTCCTCACAGCAATCTTATTCAAAAGTGGACTCCTACAAACATATTTAGCCTTGGAATTGACTAAATATTGACCTCTCAGCATGCAATCAGCCCCGACAGATCAAAGATCATGCATCCAGTTGCTTGAAAGTATAAGACTAGATCAAAAATCAGCACATTCTGGAATACCTACCCGTTTTAGAATACCTATACACATGAGTCATGGGCCAGCTGGCAATGAAATTATTGGAAAAAAAAAATCAGTCTGATATTGTCTTGTATTGAGGAGACTGCGAGAAAGTAATCTTTAAGAAAAGTATAAAGCATCGTCATATGCACAGTAAAATCATAAGACTGATTAGTGGCGGACAAGCTATAGCCTATATTTGTCAGAGTTGAGCTAAAATAGTCATTTTCCACTTTTTTGAGTTTGTGGATCCCTACAAAAAATTTTCACAGCAACTGTGAATGCCTGTATCATCAATAGGCTGAAGCTTTCTCTCGAATCAGTAAAGCACAAGGTGAAACTGTATGAAGAGCTCTGGATGAAGAGATGTTCCCAGACAACATTGTTCTTCTAGAACCAAGAAATAAATTTTTTTCTCCAATGGGTTTTGGTTCTAAAGCGTTCTCCAAATGGGACCCATGCTGAAATGATTTCTTACTCATACTTGTTTCATCTAGAAGCAATAAGTGGTTGTTTGGATTCAAGGCTTTGATTTGTGATTCTGCTAAGCATTTTCAAAAGTACAATGCTAGTGCTGACTTGTGTACATAAATACTATTCAAAACAGAAAACTTTCTCTAATATACTCAGTCACTTGGGCAAGGAAAACTCAGTACTAGATATCAGATACTCCTGCTAACTCTTCTACTGTGAAAGACAGATCTTCTCTTGTACATCATAACTAAAAAAGCAAAAAAACAAAAAATGGTGGTAAATAATGTAACACATTGAATACCTGATAGTATAAACTTCTCTTCAGGGCCTGCAGCAGGAAAAAAGGATTTTTGGATGACCTATAGAGGGGCATATGGAGAGCAAGTGATACAAAAAGAGGGAAGATGAAGAAGGATTACTAGAAAAGATTACTTTATTATTCTCACTGCAGTCTTCCTCCTCAATTCCAACCACCTCTTAAATGTCCAGACCAAAACACTTTATAGGGAGAAGTGCATCACAGCACATTACAAGCTATCTATTTGCAGAAAACACCGAATGTCAACTGCAAGTTTGCTTTACTGAGCAGTCTTGCTTTTTTTTTGTTTGTTTGTTTCTTCCCTCAAGCATGCTGACTGTAATTCACTACTGTGATTCATTTCTTAACTGTTATATTTTAATAAAAGAGTCGGTTCACCATCTAGTACAGTTTTCCCCTCCACAGGAAGAGAGAAGCTGGTCTTCCTCTCCAAATCACAAGGTTTCCACTGGTCAGTGATAAATGTTAATACCTACTGTATTTGTTTTTTCCTTTCAGTGGCTATTTTCACATTAAGGTGAGGCATACGATTGTTTAAATCAGGAAGCTGCTTTATCATTCAAAAAGTAATTCTTCATAGGGGCACATTAGGTGATAAAAATCAATGACAAGGATAGTAAATTGCCTGGGAGGGTTCAAAACAGATTCAAGATAAAGGAGAGAGACCGAGAGAGGGAGAGAGAGAGATTAAGTCAAGACAGCATCTAATGCTTTTGCCAAACACTTCAGCCTCACCCTATTTGACGTTGATCTAATAGTAGACCATTTAATTTCCAGGTAGCAGTGCCAATCTTTTGTCACCTCTGTTGCCCCATATCAAACTTTCAGGAAACAAAACCCCTGAAAGCAGACAATCAATAATGAGATCAGCAGATTTTATCTTAAGAGAAACAGGACTTGCCTGCTTTGTTTGGGGAAGGTTGTTTCTCTGAATGCTTCAGCCAGGGCTGCTTGTCAGTAAGTGACTGTGATGTGCACAGCATGATTGAATGAGACCAGATAAAGTCACCAGAAAATGTGGCAGTGGAAAGCAAAACACATAAACTAAGGGGTGAAAATGTACCGCACCGTGTGTGGCCACACAATTCTTATCATCCATACCCTCCTACTATGTCAACACATACTATACAGATTAGTAGGTACATTTGCAATTTTTAACATGAATTTATTTATAGGGGGCTACTTTAGGAAATCTACTCCATAAATTGTGTTGCTGAATATTTCAGTAGAAAGCAATTATAGAGTGTCAGTGTCTACTTTCATATCACGTTTTTGCAATTAGGGTACTGCCTCACTGAAAGTAGTGGAACGCACCTCTAGATTTGGTACATGCATTTCCGTTTCCCATTCATTTCAGCAAACTGGTATCTCAGCAAACTAGGAATCGATGAGTTTTAAAATAAAACTAGATAGATTCCTAACAAATCTAACTGCCACCAAAATTAATTTCAGTGTAGTGAGATAAAGACTCCTTGTATTCTCTCCTTCAGCTTTTTTATCTTACACGTGGGCCAACCTGATCGCATCGTTCCTTTTTATAAGGTAGAGTAGGATAAATTGTGACATTTGGATCATCACCTATTTTATTTTTTATTTCCATTAGAACCAATGAGAAAATGACCATTGGTTAAAAATATGAATTCTTTCAAAAATATTTAATACAATATATTTAATTCAAATGAATACTGACTCCTTTAATGAGGCAAAGGCCAAACTTGTATATTTAGCCACACTGAGGTGTTATTCTGCTTTTTTGCTTAATTTGTTTTCATGCAATGGCAATAGAGATTTGAATGACAATGGTGAAATACTCTGCTAACGTGTTCTGTACATTTTTGACATTGCTACTAATAAGATAGTATGGCATAAATAGTGTTGCTTTAAGTGGCAACAAGAGGGGATTTTTTCTGTTAGTTCTTTAACATGCACAAGAAATGCAGCTAAAGTGCAATCTATAACGTAGACAAAACATAATTGCTATTACTAAAGCTTAAAAGATGTCAATAGCATCTTTAACACTGCCAAAATCTGGGCCAATCTAGCCAAAATGTAGACTAATGTAAGTAAAAGATGCCTCTCTCTCATTCAAAAAGGTATAGTATACAAATTTGGGAGGCAGAGAGTGGAAGGATTACACAAGTTAAAAGAAAATTGATGTATCTAATAAATAGTGACTCTGTGGATCCCCAGACTTAATTTCCTAT
The DNA here is from genome assembly GCF_036370855.1 of Dromaius novaehollandiae. Classification (NCBI taxonomy): domain Eukaryota; kingdom Metazoa; phylum Chordata; class Aves; order Casuariiformes; family Dromaiidae; genus Dromaius; species Dromaius novaehollandiae. The sequence continues at coordinate 71,530,628 of NC_088099.1, read as the reverse complement.
GCTCTTAATTTCTACTTTTCCTTCTGGATGATTTTGACTTCCAAGAAACTAAGCAGTTTTCTCCAGACCTTTAAACCTGTCTATTTCTAAGGAGAATGTTGTTACTCTGAGCTGAATGATGATTTAAAGAAGAATTTGTGCCCTGGGCATTGACCTTGGTGGCCTTTTCGTACATTACAATTCCAAAGGAAATCACAAAAGAAGATGGGCTTACTGTAGTTAATGAGATTCCTCACCAAAAACACTAATCAGGGTTAAAACTAGAAGAATGCTGATAAGGATATTACAGCTCATACTGAGAACAAGAAAGGTACACTGCTAAGATCAATTGTGGATATTAGGAGGTAGTCTTCAATAGTTGTTTTTTTTTTTAATATCTATCAAAATGGATGTTTGAGACAAAGCCTTTTAGATGAGGAGCTGCTAAAAGGGAATAAAACATATCATTTCTACTTTTTTATATTGTACCAGGTACAAATCAACCAATATTAGCAGAAGTTTAACATCACTTTAAAAGAAAGAGATTGACCTACTGAGAAAGTACATGAGTAAATGTGTAGCAATACACTGATTATTACTGTTTCCCCTCAGGCAAATACCTCTCTCTTAAGCATGTGCTTCACTGGAACATTTTGTTTTACTACCTTGTGAGATAAGTGGGGAAAAAAGCCTTTAGTACCTGGGGAATTAAAAAATTCAGACTTGTCATATCAGTGTCTGTTCTCAATTTCATGCAGGGTGCATAATTATAACCGTGTTTAAATTGAGCCCAGAAGAAAGATGGGTTCAAGTGCAAATTAATTTCAGATTATCACAACAAAGACAATCAAATCTCAACAAGCTTGCCAGCAAAATACTTTGCAAAGGTCCCCAGGTCCCTTCCCACCCCCAACTTACAACAAAGACCTTTCAGCTCAAATTAAGCTAATGATCTAATACAACATTTGTGCCTACCTTTTGGGGTTTTATTATTTACTCAGATATATGTATCAAGCCGGTGAAGAATGGGGGGAAAGAGAAAGAAAAGGTGGCACAGAAAGGTCAGTGTTTAGTATCAGTAAAGTGACAAAATAAACAGTCAACAGCCCTGACAAGGTCTGCATGTCGTCAGATTGTCTTATTCTGTGGAAACTATCAGAGTGAATTGACAGTGCTGAAAGAACATGAAATTTATCTGAATCTCTTCTCATACAGACAGAATCTCAAACCAAATAGCATGGCTCACCTCCTCCACCTATCTATCAGCACAGCTTTTATATAAATCCAACATCTTACTCTATCCTATGGGAACCTGCTGGGGAATGAAGGGAATCAAGTGCTGAAAAAATTCAAGTCAAGCCTCATTACCTCCTCATTACCTTTGCAAAAGTGGAGTGAGAGAAAATTTTATCTAGGGAACAGAAGCTTGGGAATCTCATTCAGAGTTCTGTCTGGTTATTGCACAGCCAACCATGGAGCTCTGCCTCTGTGGGATTAAAGTTTTCTTTCCATTTCTCTATAGTAATGATCCACTCATTAAGGTTTTTAGGGTAAATTACCATCACTTATCATTATGCCAGTCACTAAGTAAGCTGCATTAAACAAGGAATGTCAGTCGTGCGCTTTGCTTTTCTTTCTCCCCAGTTATCACGTGGAAATAAAGAAAATACATTTCACAGTTGGTTTTATAATTCTGTACTAATTATATTTTCCCATTTGTATTTGTTAGACCCTTTGGGCAGACATATTATATGAATAGAAATGACTTTGTAAAAAATACATATATGTATACATATACATGCATATACGTATTTCTGTCTTCCTGAAAAAATCCTTGAAACATGATTTCTGTTTTGCAGTTTATTTCCAAATACACTTTGTTTCTATCTGAAGTTTTTATGTACGCCCCTCATCATAGTATGTAAGAGCTATTCATCTTTCTACATTAAAGTTTGGTTATTTTAATGTGCTTTTCAATTATTCAACTAACCCTTTTTGTTTAAAATCACTTCTTTTGTCAGCTTATCCTTTATTATGCAAATTGCTGATGCAAAATAAAAATGCCCCACATTCACCATATTTTGAGCTTTTTGTAAAGCTCAGTTCCTTGCTTCCTTCTTCTTTGCCATAGAAATCTTGAAGCTCATTGTATCATTTTTTCTTTGGACTCAGCATTTCCAGGCAAATATCTATGTGCATTTTTTTTTAATTCTAAGACAAATTTGTTGGTCTTTTTCACATATTTGAGATCATGTGTTTCCTTTGGGGAGTTTCCAACTGGCTGGACTTGTGTGCTGAGGTGTTTGTTATCACTTCTCATATAAATGCATTGGAAGTTTGTTTGGCAAGTGAACACATAAAACGCCTTAACTATGTCAGCAGTTATTTTGCTTTGCCAATGAAAAAGTGATCTGCAACAACTAAAACTGATTATCCCTTGGTGGAGAAAGAAAAAAACTACTTCAGTGTTACTGCTGCTGCTTCTTCTCTTTCTCTTCTTATTTCCCACCCTAACTGTCTTTTTTTTTCTGCTAATATTCCCCCCAAGCACTCATTTACTTGTCTCATTTGACCAGTGAGACACTTTCCCACAGGCATACCTGTTCTTACCATCACACACTGGATGAGAGCAGCTAGTCTCCTTTCCCTATCACCTCGAAGGCCACCTTCCTGGCCCAAGTGCACTTCCAGGTGTTACGAGCTAGGGGAATCAGTGCATTATGAACTACTACTGAACAGATTTGATTGGAAATAGTGAGACACAACTTCTTACAAGAAATAAATACAAAAGAAGAGACACATCAAGGATGGGCGAATATCAAAGGAAGAAAGGACAGAGGCAATCAGAATAGACTACAAAAGGGAAATGAGAGGCAGAAGATGGAGCTAAGAATGGCAGCCAATATCTTGCTATGGGCATGTAAACATAAACTCCCACTAAAGGCAAACTGTCTCCAAAATTGTGATATGCCCCTTAGTTTCTCTGCTACTCGCTGCATTTCCAGACTGCTCCCTCTTTTTCTACATGATATTTTTCCCCTCTTCCTGTACTCCCACTTGCTTTCCTACCACTTAGACATCCTACATGCAACAAAAAATGAACATGTTTGTAAGCTTGCCAGTTATGATGTCTAGTCCTGCTTCTATATTTTAGTTTCAGAAATTGTTTTAAAATAGAAGAGTCTAAGCTAAAATAAAACAATTGAAAACCTGTCATAAAGTAGACTAAGTTTGAAAATTATATCATTGAAAGAATCATGCATCCCCTTTCTTATATTATTGCTAATCATTTGGAAATTTCACCAAAAGTAGTTTTTCTAACAGAATTTGTAATTTTCCAACTTTACAATTTGTTTAATGCATGGTTCCCTTTAACTCTACAACAATTAAGGGTTGGCAGACCATATGCCTCTGTGACATAAAGAAGTGAAACTGATTGCATGTAAAATGAGTTTTTTATTCAATTATTATGAAGGAGAAAAAGATCATTTTGTGCTGGTATTGCTATTTTGTGGAGCCACGAACCCTGTTGTAATATTTTTGAAAGTATATTTTTAACCTTCCTGGTGGAGAAATCTTCAAAATTAATCTTGCATGTCTCCAAAGACTCTGAAACCAAAAAGCAAAGAGAAAGACTCAACATTGTATTATCTTTTAAAATATGGTGATTATAAACCTGTCATGTGAGGCCTGGCTGGAACCATTTGGATATGGATTGTAAAGTCATTCATTTTACCTAATTTTGTAACCAGTAAATTCTAAAATCACACACCTAGCTTTACTTAAGCACTGAATATCAGTGAGTGAAGTCAATGGACCAGTCACAAATGCATATTTAGTTTATGTAAAAACTCTGATCCTGAAAAGTCTTAAAAACATGTTTAACTTATCAGTTCAGCCGTTCTTTTTGCATGTGAACCAACAAAATGCTTGTAGGACTGCACCTTCTAACCCTGGTTAGAAAGTAGTCAAAATTATTCTCAAGAAGCAAATTTAAATCCTTGAGTAATAATAACCAAATATTAGGTAATATCCATTAATCTTTGCATTACATGAGCAATTAATCAAAAGACCACAAGACACAATCATATGTCACAAAGAATATATAGTAAAATAATTAGGTAAAATTGTATTTTATCCTTGTGGTCAAGAATAATCATGATTAATAATTGCTGCTGTAAATGTTCTATAGGCATTCCCATGTGCAGCTTAGCTAGGTAGCCCTCTTGTCAATAAGCACTTACTCTGCTCCAGGTTGACAGCCAAAATATCTTCACTGGGTTTTGGTTTCAAACTGATACTGATTATATATCAATAGCTATTTTTTCTAGATTACAGCTGATTATAACTTCAGTTCTGCAAGCATTTTGTGAGTGTTTACAATGATTTTATTGCAGGTTTCCATTTCACAAGAAGTCCATAACAAACATAATGTGTCTGTTTGTTAAATATGTGAATGACCAGCTCATTCTGTGAACAAATATGCATGGCATATCAATAGGAATAGGACTGCTATTGTTTTAAAGTGACACATACATTTCTTCAGACAGATGAACCACTGAAAAGTGGCAAATTACTCAGTTACATCCAAGGTATGGGAAAGGCTGCAGAGCCAGTACAATGGTTACACTTTGCAAAACATAAATTGTGGGAATGTGAATTGCAAATAGCTTTGGCTTGATATGGAGGACATTGTAAGAAGTGTCCTCCCAAGCTTGACCGATCCATGGAATAGTCCCTTACAGCTGCAGTCTTTGCTCTCTAGATAATTCTGGGGGTGTTTTATCTTTAAAGTTACTCATTTCTCCTGAGGCAGCAGGAGGAGAGCAGAGCTAAGGCCCTGCTGACTCCTTTCCACTACACTTCTAAGGCCATTTCCACTTTGAGCAGAAGGATGAAGTTTCCCAGACATATACATATATGCCCAATATACATATGCCCCAAATATATAATCATTGTCAGCAGGACTGAGGACATTTTTCCCCCCTTTTAAAGATGTTCAAAGTATATGCAATGTTTCCTGTGGCATACAGGAGGGCATGATACGAAGCTTATGCTGTAGTTGTATCTGTTTCATGCTTCATAATGAACTAGATGATTGGTAGGGTAAGGCTGCAGCTGTCAATTTAAAATTAATTATAATCCCTTTTCAATGTTGTTTCCCCCATCTTTACACCAATGTGTAAATCCTATTTTTCTTTCAAGTGTAAAAATGTTCTGAGCAATTTTGGGGGGATAGAGGGAAAAAAGACTTTTAAAGTGAATATATATTTAAATATTTCCTTTATTTTCTTTGGCTTACCTAACCTTATAGAAGGCTATGGTCCAGACTTGTTTTTATTATACAGCTAATAAGTAATGATTTTAGTGTATTTGTTTTTCTTCTGAATTCAAGAGCAGCAGTTGGGAACTTACAAAACTTTATGATATGTATAAGATATTTTTCATGTCTACACAATTTAATTTGCATTTAACACTTCTTTTCGAGGCAAGAAAATCTTTTAAGTAAAATTTTTTGTACTTTAATAAAATAGATTACATTGGAATGCAGAAATGACTGCTAGTGGATATCACTAGAGTGAAATTACTCACTTTTGTAAGCAAAAACTAAACTTCATTCCAAGCCTGTAACAAACAGGCTAACCCCCAGCTGGTTTTAGCTGACCTTACATCAGGTCCAGTGTGAGGTAACTCTTAGCACTTTTGTGAAGTCAAAGAGGCTGAGAATATCACATGTCCCTAGGATATCTCTGCAGGACCACCACAATGCTTATACTTTATGCAGATAACGTCTCAAATGCCCCCTGACCATACACTGCCATTGACTGTCACTTCTCTATTGACAAGCTACGGTTTAAATACTGTCATTATTTGATGGTCCTTAAAGAAATGCTGTCATACTGTGGCAACTGCTGTTCAGGGGCACACTTCACTTTGTCTCAGTGTCTCTTTTTTATTGTCAGATAACATTTTTTCTCTCTCTCTGGATGCTGAGAGTGTCTTGACAGGCAGTAGTGGTCCATCCAGGCTCTCAACATTACCTACTCAAGGGTACATTTCTGTGGATATGAGTAGGGATAGACAATGTACTTTGGATGTTGCTCATTATAACTGGTTGCATTTACATGCTAGAGTGTATCAGAAGACGGCTCAGCTGAACAGGCTTAAATTGTCCCTGCACACCTAATATGAGAGATGGTTATTTAGTCAAGGGACTTGGAAGAAGTGACATTTTTGCAATGTGGCTTTTGATTAATCAGTGCAGTTAGCTCTATGCATGTTAGGGAGAGAACAGCAAAATGCATTTCTGGAGGTAATGCAATAACTTGGAACAACCCTATGGTTGAAATATAGGTACCACACAGGTCATTGAAGTTAACAGGGATTTTTTTTCCAGATGTCCAGACAGTCCTCCCTTGTCTACTTCCCTGGCACCACAAGGTCTTACACCTTTAGAAATGCTTAAAATGAAAACAAACTCTCTCTTCTACACACACTTGCTAATAGCATTAAAATAAATTATTATTAAACCAAACAATGTCACAAATCTGTTTCCAGCTATGAGTTCGTTTCAGTAGTGCTTACCAGCAGCCAACATTGAGTTACAGTATTTTCTTACTATTTAAAGAACTAAACAGGGAGCTTTTTCCAAATCCTAAATCAACTTTTTAAAATAGAAAGTAACATATAAGAGCTTGCAAATCTGCTTGTAATCAGGACTCCTGAAACATACATCTGGTTGACAGATTTAGAGCACCACAAGTGTAGAAAAATGAAGGGCAGGGGAATAGCAACAGCAGCAGCAAGAGTGGGAGGAGATAAACAGAACAGCAGCAGCAGAAATTAGAGGAAGCATCTAGAAAACAGAAATGATGGGAAGCAAAGAATAAAAAATATTTTATGCCAGCAAATCAATATCATGGGATATTGGTAGAAGAACTAACACACTGCAAGATTTTGTATGCCTGCCCAAAATGATTAAGAAATGCATAGTAGAGGTTTCTTGATAAATGGTGCTTTAAAAATAATTAAAAGTACTATGAACTGTTTTTGAGGAGCCTATAAAGATATAACATTGATCTTTAAAATGTGCCAAAGTGAATGGAAAAGAACTGGTATTTATAGCTCCCCAACAAAACAAGACCTTTTAACAAAATATATTTTTTGAAAAGACTGAGTATATATAGATCTCTCACACTTAGTCCTTTAATAAATGGAAGATTCTGGAGTCATTAGCTGAGTGTCTTTTACTTCTAACACACAGAAGTCTTACAAAGCCTCCGGGAGTTTTGTGAAGCCAAGCTTTGTCTATCCTCATCATTTTCACTTCAGAGACTCTCGTTCCAAGCTTGAGCAATTAGTGTTGTTAACTTTGTTAAGAGCTGTTAAATGTGGCATTCAACATCATCAATTTGTTACAAATAATATAATATATCCTTATCTCAAAACTGCTCGGTTTTGTTTTTTACCAGCTTCATCATGAAAGCAAGTCTCACAATTTGGTAAATACTTTATTATATCTAACAATTTAAACAGAAAAAGAGGAAGGTACAATTGGAGAGCGAGAGAGAGAGAAAGAGCACCACCTCAGTAATATGCATATAAATACATATATATTTACATATAAATCCAGAAATTGCCTAAATTTGACTAAATCCCTTTGTAGCTCTCTCTGTCTCTTGATTTTTTTAATGACAGAAAAGCTACTACAGAAGTATCAATCACTTTAAAGGCATTTTGGAGTATCAAATGGAGCTTAGCACACAAATGCCCTACATATTCTGTGGCAGGCATATGTTATTTGTCACCAAAAGTATGTTGCTCTACAACAGTTAGAAGATGCTGACTCTTCTAAGCATCCTCTTTATGCAAGAGCTGTTTTGAAACACTACATTTCACTGCCACTGTCTGTTGTGATATGTCTGCTTGTTTCTGCCAACTTAAGCTTTGGTGTTTGAGAACTTGAAATATTTCAGGGGAACTGCTAACAGAACAGGGAGGTTTTCAGCTTAACTATAAAACTTTGTTGTGAATGAAAGTTAGTTCATGGGAGGAAAAAACAAATCCCATGAAAACCAAGACAGAAGAGTAGGTAAGGGCAAAGGATCTTTCACTTTCCCTTTCCCATGAGATACATGACAAAGTAGTGTGTAAAACAGGAAAATGGAATAGATCATGAAGTCTGGCACGTTAAATGTAAAAACGACATGGCAGGTCAAAGAAAAGTTTGATGAACTACTTGCAAAAAAATAAAAAAAAATCATATAACTTTTTTCAAATACACTTCAGATTTGAGAAATTTACCAGGGAATTAGTAGGGAAGGTAGATGACCAGGATATAAAAAGAGAAATGAGGGAAGATAATGCCATAGTAGAAAAACAAAATTTATCTTTTATATTAGTGTTTGGCAGGAAAAAAATGGATAAATTCCTAAGCCAGAATTTTTCTAAATAAAAGAGACATCAGAAAGCCCACCTTAAAATGAAATGTTTCTAAAATAGTTTATCAGACAAAAAAATAAAATGAACAGTACCAAGTCACCAGGGTTAGACAATATCTATCCAAGAATGGTATTCCAATCACTCCTATGGTAACTCCTGAGTTACTATACCATGAACTAGCTGAACTGTGATGTATTATCTTAATTGAAATAACTTAGCAACTAAGTAATGGTGATGACAGTTCTTCAGAAAGACTTCTTATGAATACTTAACGAACTACAGACCAGTAACTCCATCGGCTGTATGAGGCAACTCAGCAAAACTGTAATAAAGGATAGAATGAATGAACATATTAATAAATAACATATAACAGGATAAAACCTACTAAAACTTCTAAAAAGGGAAATAATGAGAAACAAGCAGGTGAATAAAATACATGATCATACAGTTTACTTGGATTTCCAGGAGGCATTTGACAAGGTCTCTCACCTTGAGGTCTTACAGAAACTCAGAAGTCAGAAGATTAAAAAGAAGATTCTTGAATGTATAAGTAATTGGTAAAAGATTGCCAACAGAGATGAGGAGTCAGCTCTCAATGTAGAAAGAGGATATCCATGAAATTCTACAGTCATGTTTTCTGGGACTTGTACTGCCCAACATATTTCTAAAAAACTGGAAGGAAGAGAGTGTGAGTGTAAAGTGACATTTTCTTATGATACTAAGTTATTTTAGGTAGCAGCAGAAGGGGCTGAATGTGAAGAAGTGCAGAGAGGGATATTGGAATTTACATACCACAGACATCCTAACTTGGAGCTCTATCAGACCCTCAGGGACCAGGTAATAGAATGGTAGATGAAATTCAGTGAAGGCAAAGGTAAAGACACACTTGGAAAAGTGACAACCCTTATTTCACATATAGTCTCATGGACTCTAAGCTGGCTTCTACTATTTAGGAGCAAGGCCTCACAGTAAGAGCAATGAAGAAGAACTTCTGAATCATTAATGCTGAGCTCAAATGAGTAATGGAGAAGACTAGGAAAAATCTAGCGTGCCAATCTTTAAAAAGGAAAAAAAAAAAGAAAGAAAGAAAAGACAAGAATAAATAGAAGCCAGTTAGCTTGACACCCATCTTGAGCAAAACAATCTAGGACTGATAGGATCATAATCACTTGGAATTATGGGAGGGTAGTATCTCTCCATGATTTCATCCAAAACAGCTCATGTACAAACTAACTTAATATAATTTGCTAACAGAATAACAAATGTAACTGATAAATGTAAATGATCATCTACTTAGGCTTTCATAGACTTCTTAGTGTTTCATGAAAATCTAATAAAAATCTTAGTATAAAAAATAAATATAATATACAGTACAACAGTTAACATTTGGTTGAGTGAGAGTGCAAAAATGACTGCAGACAGGGAACGTTCTTCATAGGATTTAGAATTTACTCTACCCTGCCCATATAGGAGGATGGCAGTTCCTTGTAGTGTGATGATAACCTGTGCAAATGCTAGGTTTGAAAGCCCAGGTCAGTTAATAAGAGTGTTTTCAACCATGAACATAACACACATGATAACTGTGTTTGTACCACACATCTGACAATTAAGTTTGTGGTGAAGTGACTGAGTAAAAGAACTCCTTGAGAACTTGCTGTAGGTGAAAAAGGAAAGGAAACTGTTGTTAAAGGTACCTTCCATCTCGTGCTTCCTCAGATGACAAGTCTGGAATATAAAAATTGCGGGTAATCTTCTAAGCAACCTCTTGCAAAGCCAACACCTTCAACCGAAGTTACCTGTGACAGAAAACTTGCACTGAAATTGTAATTTCAAAAACTTGAAATTACCTACTATCTGGAAACTCTAATTCATGCTCAGGCCAGACTGATCTCAAGAAAAAAAAGAAAAGAAAAAAAGAAAACTACCAATTCGTTAAAGACTATGCTGGAAATCATGAACACAATTGGCCAAGCTAAGGTTACAACGAACATTTCATCTACTATCTCCTAACACATGAATGTTTGACATTACAACTTTAATTGCTTTAACATTTTTTCCAGTTACATGCAATCTTACAGGCTTTTATTTTAAAAGCAAGCTAAAAAAAAAGTCTGCCAAGGGCAATACATTTACAAGTAGGAGGTTTATCCACAGCAAAGTTACATTAGATTCAACTCATGAACATCTGCCACAAGCTAAAAGAAGGGACTAGAATGGATGTGGAGCTAAAGGAGCATTTTTTGAGACTTTTCTTCAGAATGAACTCTGTCTCCATTTGCCCCAACCTGTTACCCTTTTCCTTCTGTCCTGTCTCCACCTCACTCCTTGCTTCACCCTGATTCTCTTTGCCTCCCAGCTTCTGTTCACTAACAATTTTATCCAATCTCTTCCTAACCTGGCCTAAGCCCCTTTTTAGTTCTGCTGATTACCAATCGCCCTCCACCCAGTTATAATCCCTGTCTCTCCTTATGCAGCCAAACTTTCCTTAATCAACCATTTTTCTTCCCCTCATCCCAACCCCGTCCCCTCATTTGCTCTTTGTCCCATTTCCCTACCTCACTTCATTATAAGTCTCTCCTTGTACAACTCCTTGACACAGTTACTGATTCACACTCCAAATTCCAGTCTCACCAAACTTCTTGACCTATTCTGTTCCTTATTTTTTCCCAGCGCTGGCTTTTGAACCCCTTCTTCTATTCCAGGTTGCTTGAATGGTAGCTAAAGGTCACTGAGAACACAGAAAATACAGGACCACTTATCCTTAATTCCGGAGCTGGATTCTACCTTACCTTTGCCCTGCATAGGGGAGCAAATAAAAGGCAAGAATTTCTGACAAATGATAGAATATGGGATGATGATTCACCTTTTGTGAAGGAGGCACACACAGTTCAATGTGTGTACAGCAGTATACTCTGGGAAAGGATAACACATGCTCAGGGAGCAAGAATTTTTTGCAATGTTGGCTTTTTAATATGAAGGAAGTTGGCTGAGCATATATTTCAAATGTTTATTATTTGGCTAAATTTCAACAGATTTTCAAGGGGCCAGTAAAAAAAGCACATCTCTGACCCCTATTTCAAGTCTCTTTTGGAAAGCAGGGGGCTTCTGTTCAAAGAAACATGACAAAAATAATGTATTGCTGAACCACTTTGGTTGAAATTAAAATAAAATGCAAAAAAAAAAAAAAAAAAAAAAAAAAAAACCTTAGCCTGAAGCTAACACAAAACATGAAAAAATTTCCACCCAAAGGACTGAAGTTGTGCCAAGTTATAAGCAACTTCAAAATGGGGACTTATATTGGGGATTTATAATGAAAAGTATCAATAATGTTAATTTTAATATTAATAATAATGTGAGGCTACAGTCCTGCCTATAATAACTGACAAGTAACACTCTCTTATATTGGCTAGAAGTAAAGATATATAATTTACCACAACTGTATGCACAAGCAGCCACATAATTATGTATCTTTCTCTTATAGCAAAGTGAGTGAGATAAGAAACTAGGTGATGGAGGATTTTGCTTCTCCACAGAAATAGGATTTTCACAGGTTTCACCAGTTGTGCAAATTTGTTTTTGTACAGCCGTATTTTCTTTTAAATCCAGAGGAGCAGACATTTGTCCCCTAGGACAATTTTTCAAACAAGTATGAAAATATCCCTACTTACTGTGTAAAGTGAACAAAATCCACATCCAATATCCATACGCAATTATGTTCCATTAGTCACCCTTCCTTCCACCCCCTCCTTCCTTCCCATTACTCTTTTGCCAAAGACACCTGGCTTTTTATTAACTATTGCACAGACTGAAGATGTCAACCTTGAGCTACTGAGTACCAACTTTTCACTTGACATTCTGCCAGAAAAACTCTACCTCCTTCAAGACAGTGCTGTAAGCCCTATTATCACCAGTATTGCTGATCAGTGTACTCTCCTAGTTTACTTAAATAAGCAGCACTCCACTTAACCTTTGAGAACTCCAGCATCTCTAATAAAAGCCTTGTTATTTTTCCCCTCATTTCCTGACACCTTACTTGTCAGAGGTCAGTAAGAGAGTGTTTATCATTCAGCTTCAGAAGTATCTCTCAACAAATGGTATGAATGAAGAATTACAGTCAGGTATTGTCTTGCATATAATGCTTGTTAAATTGCAGTCTGAGGTTGGAGGGATCTCAGTGTTGGGTTGGATCCATGTCTGTTTTATAATGGCTTTCAGTTGGTATAAGTTGGAAGGGCGAGGGGAAAAAGCTGTAATAACTCTATAGGAAGAGCATAAATCAGGGTCAATAGGGATCTGATCTACATATAATGCAAGTGACATAATATGCACATGCAAGCATATGTATCACTTGCATATGTTATTCCTTATTTGGTCCAACCAGAGTTCGCTGTAAAAATGACTTTCTGATCCAACGATGAAAGAAAAAAATCCAAAATATTATTTGTTTCTCATGTCAACTCTTTGCTGTGGTCCCCAATGAAAATCACTTTCTATAGTTAAGACATATGCTGATTCAAGGTGTTCCCTTAAAGGCTAAAACAATCATTTTGACAAGCTTTTTTATCACCACTTGAATGCTTTTGTTAGTCTGATATCTACAGTGCTTCATGATCGTAGAAGGTGACACAGAAGGTTTGCCACTTCAGATCAGAAGGTCTACAGCTCTCGCTTCACATCATTCTTATATCCTTTGCAGGAACACATATGCAGGTCCTGAATGCATAGTACGTGCATGTTACAGTAAGCATGCATACCAGAACCAGATTTTGCATTAACCCATTCATGCAGGAGCATCTTTGGTTCTTCACAGAACACCATACTGTCTTTAAAATCATGCTGCCTCTTAACAGAACCTTTATGGCACACTCTACTGGTTGCACTATGCAGTACCTTCATAAAACAGCAATATTATGCCTATACATCACACTATGGAGACCATACTAATCAGCTTGACCCTAGGTGGTAATCCACCTTTTTCCTACCATTTTACTGAGAAAGAGTCTGGCTGTGCTTTTGCCAATGCTCTGATGCATTTTTGACCTCTTCTGTTAGATGAAAAGATGCTGCCCATGACATCGCCCAAAATTCCCTAAATCATTTTGAGTGCCGGAAATGGTGTGCTGAGTTGAATAAGCTCTGAGGTGATAGATACAGGGATTGGGTTCATTTGCAGTACTAAGGAGTGAAACCTGCTTGGCAATAAAAGGTGATAAACAGCATTTCCAATAGCAATAGGTGTTTAACTTCAAAAACAGTGCATGGAGGGATATGTAGGCAATATACTACCTCAAGGCTTGACTACAGCTTTGCCATCTGTGTTTCAACACATTGTAAAGCAACCTGTCATTTGGACAAAAGAGTTGGGGTTTGCTGGTCCTCTTTTTCTAGCTATGAAAATAATTGGGGTTTGTCACTGCTTATAAACTGCAGCGTATTTTTCTGACATACTAATGTAGTTACACAGGTTGCTCATTATTATCCTAACTCACCTTTTTTGATTAATAAAGTCAGTGCTTCTTGTGTTCCTCACTCTCTTGTACAAAAGGAATATAGAATTATGACATACTCTCCCCACTTACACTTGTAAGACAGGCACCCATTTTCCTTTGTGTGACTGGGAAGGTCATACTAATGTCCTCAAACTTAATGGTCAGAGGGCATGGTTAAGCCTACAATATTTATAAGTGCCTGAGTATGGGTCACCACCCCCACATAGCGAGGTGAGGAGATAACAATGGTTAATGATGACACCCCACAATTTAATGCCAAACATCCCTTCGTATTCCACGCATCTCCAAACTCAATTTTCCCTGTGCTTCTTGGCAGAGATGTGCAGTTTGTCTAGAGTTCTGGCCTCCCAAATCCTCCTGCTTCCAAGCACCCCTGCCTTTCCATATAAGCTCTGCCACCCAAATTCCCTGGTCCCCTTGCCCAGACCTTTAGAGCTCAGAGCCCCAGTAGGTACTTGTTCCTCAACACTCCTGCTCTCCTTGAACATTGCCCTTGTCCACTTGAGACTCTGAAGTCTCTTCTCATACCACTGATTTCCCACTGGCTGCTAAACCTTGCACAGAGCATCACCTCATTACATCTTCCCACAATAGCTATGTTACACTTCTTCCTTCTCATAGGCTTTATAGAAATCTAGATGCAGATTATGCTTACCCTAAGTCTTCCCACATGGAATTTACAGACTGTAAAAAGAAGAATATGGCAGGAATAAACATATATATGAAAGCTCTACCAGATCCACTTCATTATTATTAATAAAGCCATGGTTTTGGCTTGTTCTTCAAAATGTGCAATTCTACACAGAGATATCAAATCTTCCTAGTCTAGAATAGATTTCAAACAACCAAATTATTTACTAAGAACTCTTATCTCTTTTGTGCTCATATACATGTCTGCATACTCTAGTTTATTTCTGAAAAGTCAGTATTTTCATGTCTATCTTCTAACAAAATCTTAATTTTCTTTCTGTTATTGCACTAATATCTACAAATCGGGGAAGGAAATGCATTACATACATTTCTAGTTAGCTCCAAAATTTGTGTAACTTGTCACATCTGTCACACTACAGGCAGAACAGCAAAAAACCAACAACAAAATAGGAGTAGTCTGAGCAAATGTGATCACATGACTGTCTTCATGTAAATCTTTATGATTTTTTATTTTATTAAATACTAATTCTTAGTCGTGTTACCAAAATCGATACACATTATTTTCACTGACAAGGAATAGAACAATATTCATTCATGTCCTGGTACAGGAAGCATTGGATCATGTCATAGGTAACATAGTCAGCTGAAGGAAGTTGCAGTAGGGAAGAAGAGAGCCTTAAAAAGGTGAAAATAAATTCAAAGTGAAAGAAATTCTGATATTTGCAGCTCTCCTGTGGAGACTGGGAATGGACATGGCCTTGATTTTGCACCTCTAATAGCAGAGACAAGGTGTCCATCAGCTCTGCCTACCCTCAGCAAGGCATAATACACTGCATAAAAGATTTCTTGAACTCATACCTCAACTTTACTGTATATTTATGTATTATACTAGTGAGCTGCGATGTGGTTAACATCTTTCACCTCTTAGGCTTCCTTTTTCTTTTTTTCTTTTCCCTCTCTTCTCTTTCCAACAATCCTATGAGTCACTATATTAAATGCCTTCTTCTCCCACCATCCCCAGGTTTCCAATTTCTACCCAAACCTGACATGCTTTGCTAAAAACATGATCTGAATGCTGCTTGTCTGTTCAAGTCTTAAAATCATCTTCAGGGTGGTTCTGCACCTTCCTGTCTTCTCTAACTCAGATATGTAGCCCTAATGTTATGTCAGTGCTGTTCATCGAAGCTACCCAAACAGGTAGGGGTTGCAGAGGTACAAAAAAAAACCACTGAGGTTGCTACTGCTTTTTGAAATCTTCTGTTCTGAGGGGTGTGCAGATATACAAGAACAAGCACTGCTACCAAGCAGTGTAATTTACTCTTCCTTTCTTTCCACTGTTATTTCCCTTTCTGGAGACAGAATCCAGTTGTGATCCCACCTCATGTTATGGTTCAAGCCAAGGCAGAAAGACCAGAGCACAAGTGATTATTCTAGAAGCCATTGTTTAAATACTGCAATAAATGCACAGTCGGAAGTTCCAGATGTAATAAGACAAAGTATTAACTCTTTAAGTGCTTTATAGGCACAAATATTTCCTTTGTTACAGAAGGCAGAACTTTCAGCAGAGACTGTAATGACATTAACTTCAATGGCCATTCAGTGAACCGCTGTGGTATGAATAATAAAAGTGAATTGTGAATTGAAGCACAAGTACTATAAGTCTTTCCTGAATCCCTCCATGTCCTGGGTATCATAAAGCTTTCAGCCAAATCTTTCTTTCTGTTACCTATCAATATATAATGACACCTTGGGAGAGCTTCTCAACACCTACTTCCAGCTGGTAAGCAGTGTGCAAGGTCATCTCTGCATATTTTTCCTGAAAATATGGTTGAATGGTTCCTGAGGATCCAATTACCACTAAGTCAGAGTAAATTCTCTCTGATATGCTACCTACTGTGTTTTAAGTTTAGAAAAACAGTAACTTTGAAGATTTTCCCTCTGTAGTCACAGCTGTGATTCCACATCTAGAGTTGGTGAATGACTGTTAACTATACGTAGAACACTGCTCTGAAATCTGCTGGAACCAGAAATTTATAATTCTCTTGTCTTCTGCAGACAAATGGCTACTGGTCATTGCCTGTAAAGGGAAAGGAAATGCTAATTTTCAGGACAGCAAGCTATTTAATGGCAGCTTATTGAAAAATAAGTTAAACAATGGGTGCTCCCCAAATTTCCAAACTACATTGATTTCTTTTCATTATTTAATGTGGTTCAGGTCTGGTTTTGTATCATCTCAACTGTAAGGAAAAAATGCTAATACAAAACATTTTAAACTGGAGAACAAAGGTATTAAAAGTACTAGAATTATAATATTATAATCATATAATTCTGGTTAAAAGTATAAAATTCAGTTATAAAACAGGATACAATGGATATCTAGCTAGGCATACAGTAAATGAGGACTATTATAGATGTATTTATTATTGTAAATACAATGGAGACAATGGAGACTCACAGACATTCTGTGAATATATCACCTTTGGTAAATCATTTTGTTATTTAATCATAATTTTTGATGCAGCTAGATAAAACAACACTGGTACCTGAAACCTGTAGGATAAGGGATTAAGATATAGATATTTCTAACTGAAAAGATGATAAAATTTGCTGTAAGTCAGGGAAATCCAAAACTCTCAAGACCCTTCAGATGAAAACTGATGCTATTGCCATATTTATGACTGGGTTTTAGATGAACAAACAACTGATCTATTAGATCTATTTTAGCTAGACTGTGGATGTAGCTGTGATGTAGTCACAGCAACACCAGTTGGCAATGTAAAACACCTGTAAATGTTCCAGGCTTGCTTAATATCTATGGCTAATATTTTAAATAGGTTAAATTAACATATCTAATATATGTTCATATATATATAATATGTATTGTGATTGAAAATTAAACAACAATTTGCAAACTGATTGAAGAAAGAAAAATATTCTAATAGTAAGGAGTTTTATTTACACTTATCAAGGGCATCACATGACATCACAGGATGTGAACAGGCCCATTGCATGCATTCAAGCAGCCATCAGACAAATTCATGCGTTCGCTTTCAGCATCAGTAACCTAAAGCAAAGCCTTTAAGAGGAACACAGAAAAACAGTAATTTGGCTATAAACCTATACTATATGTTTTATTTTGAAAGATCTGTTGAAGAGCAAATATTTTAACTTTTAAAACATCAGTGATTTTACAATCACTCCAAAATCACCTGAATGCCTGTGAAGTGCTTTACCTCCCAATCAAAGGACACTTCATGATTTCTCACTATTCATAGTATTCATCTAAAGTGATAGACATCAATTTTTATTTCCTTAATTTTTTTCAGAAATCAATTATACGAACATACAGGCATATTTTTTTCCTCTTTGCTTTTTATTGTGACTCTTCCATACCAGCAATTTTAAGTATGTTCTGAAATTCTCACTCACACTGTATTCACAGTACCTTTTCAATGTATTCTTTAACAAATGCAGATGTCTTAGATATCTAGTGTATTAGCCATGTATGGTAGTTATGCAAGGGAACAAATCTTTCCAGCAAATGGCAGGACTTTTAAAGAATATCTACACTTTTCAAGAGAAGGCTGGATCAAAAAGTAAATTTATGCCCTGCACATTCCCTCATAGTGCTTTGTGAGACCACAGAGCTGCATGCAGTTTATTTGTGATTCAGCCTGCTACAACTACACTTCAGCGGGTGAATTTGAATCTACACATCCCATTTACCATCGAGTGGCATGATTATTTTGTTACTCCAACTTCAACGACATTAGGTCTTCATGACCGGATGGGCTACTGGGTCAGGCATGTTAGGATAGGCGTATTGGTTTCTGGCCCATCTGTATAGACAATACAGTTGGATGTAGAAGCACAGTGGCTCAAACTTTCCCTTAGTCTGCTTCGAAACTCATTGCAGTCAGAGCCTGAGATCACATGCACGCTATGCGGAGAGCTGCTGAGTTTGGGCTTGTGTAGAACCTACAGGCCTCACCTCACTCTTTATGCACACTTCTGAGATGCATGGGAAGGTTTTGTTAGTAATGTGTAGGGATAACACAAAGTTAAGCATAATTTTCCTAATCACAGTGCAATGACATTTCCTAGTTCTTTCTTTTACATGTTCTTTTTCTTAAGTTCCTAATCAAAGGATATATGGCACAGCATATCTTTAGGTCCTTTTACTCAAAAACAAATAACTTCATAACCATACTAACTGTACTGTGGTCTGACTCAATCAGAGCTTATTCAAAAAGAGAAAAATATTTCCACCCTTGGAGTTGAGGGGAAAAAAAAAAAAAGATTTTAAATGCTTCTTCTTCAGGAATGTACTAAATCACCCTGTCTTCCTCTTAGTGCCCCCAAGGACTATTGATTTTTTTCCAGTGCCATGGATAAGCTTGACCTGGAACAGTACTGAATTCAACTTTCTCCTCAAATAATCTGTAAGTCATGGCTGGGATATTCTTCAGGGAACCACAGGATTGAATTTCCTCTGGTTACATTAACATGCTCTCTGACATCCTGGATATGAACTATTGCATTATGGACAATAACCTGGAAGGTGGGGAAAAAATCTTCTTTTAGTCTGGTTCAAAGGAATGTGTCAGGCACTACTGCACTTCTAAGGAGCCTAACAAAGGAGGCCCTGAGTGTGAAGGACTCTGTTAAAACTAAAAAAGGCAGAATTTCTGTCACTCAAAGGAGCTCTGCTCTAAAACAAGGGCATATTGCCAGAGTTCAGGCACCTCTGAGACTTGGCATTAGATGGCCCCTGGCTTGCAGAGATGCGGCTTTGGACCTTGGCAGCTAAACTGTCTCAATGTTCATTTTAGGAAGCTAAATCTCTTTGAATCTGATCTTTACCATTTAAAAACAATAAAAAATGATGTAATGCAGAGTGACAGAGATAAGTTTTGTTTACTGTTACTGGGTATTTTGAAATACACAGGAATTTTCAATGACTTTTACAGGAGTTTTTAATGAAGAATGGGATTTATGATTTTTTTCAGTTCTCATCTCAATAATAAAATGTTCCAAAAGCAAAATAAATGCTGCTGTGTTCTTGAGCATTTAAATTATATCTGAATGAAAATATAAGATATAGGACTATCTGACAGCATTATTAATACAGATCTACAATTCACCATTGTGTTGACAATATTATATGTAAGCCAATTAGAAAACTTTCTGCACATGACTAAATATGAGAACTTTTGATACAGGTAGCATCAAATCCAGTCTCATTTCCATTATCGATACGATGATTACTAGTCCATAAGTGACTTCAGGGCCTTCTCCATCACCAGAGCAAAATGCACTTCCTCATCTCAACCCTGTGTAGATTTTAAAGGGGAATGAGTTCCACTCTCTTTTATTCCTTCCTTTCAAAAAAAATCTATTTTCACACTCTTTCTGTTATCCTGCTTCTTTTTCCTAGTCTCTTCATGTTCCTTCAATAGTGAGAAATTATCCTTCTATTCCTGTTAGTTTTTCTCTTTAGTAGCTCCTGGCTGTGTGCTCTGTTTTATGGGTTAGACATAAATTGTCCTATTATAAGCAAAAGACTGTACTGGTGACAGCACCTCCTTCCCTGTTCTTCTATATCTGCAGCCACCACTTCATAGTTACATTTTGGATGAAGCAAGGATATGGAGTACTCCTATACGCTTGGCAATTAAAACATGTAGAACTACTGCATATCTGTTTAACTACTCATGATCTCACAATGATCATCAGCTCTAAAAGGCAACACTAAACTGAAGGTGTTTCATCTTCCATCAGTGAACAGAATTTAGGTGAGGGAAGATTCAGGACTCAGATCTTCCCCTCAGTCACTCACTGAACTACTTCTACACTAAAGACATCTTCCAAATAATCAGATTTCTCACATATTGCCTTACCAATCTGAGATACAAGAATAAAAAGTGGAAGGTATACTGAGTCAAGGTATTCCATCTCATGAATCAGTCATGTACATCTCAGGTAAAGTAGAAACTCCTGAGTCATGAAGTTTTTAAAATAAATTCAAAGAAAGCTTTCCTATGGTTTTAAATCTCTTAGATATCTATGATATTTTTATTTCATTTTGCTCCATGGGGAGAAGACAAAGATCTGCAGAACTTAATGCCAGAAAAGATCACCAGATCACCAGATCCAATGATCCTGTGGTCTTCTCTCTTTTTTATATTACAAACTTTATACATTGCTCAGTTTCATACTAAGGTTTTAATTAGACCATAGTGTTTCAGAATAAACTCTGGGCTACAGACAGAGAAGAGGAGATCAAGGCATTAGTAATGCCAAAGGAGCCACTGATGTTAGAAAACTGACGAAGTGAGATCTGCCCTAATGATTCCCAAAAGCTGAACCACATCTTATGTTGCAGAGGAAGTTGAAAACACCTTTCCCGCAGCGCGCGCACACACACAAACACACACAGAGCAGCAGCATCAAGATCCTTTTCAATCTAAATCAGGTTCATCCCTAAGCTAGCAATCAGCCTGATCCTCAAACTTGGGGCAAGTCACAACCACCAAGAACCAAAGACAGAAGTTTCTCTTTACTAACTCAGTGCATAATTTTGAACCACTTATTGTCCTAAGTCTATCTGTGGTCAATCTTTGATACCTAAGAGGAAGGCCAGAAAACGTAAAGAAGATGACCAGAGTGCAGCTTACTAAGTACAGCTAGACATATCCCTGAGAGTTCGCATCCTCCTTTGTAGATTCAACAGACAGTACAGCTGAAGTATCAGCCTTTCTGTATTCAGATAAACATGAAGACTGTGGATAAGTTTGCACTGCAGGGCAGACATCTAAGCTAGCTCAGGGTAAGGCTGAGACTGGAAGCAGTGTAGCCACGTCAGCGTAACTACTTAGCCAAAGCATAACACAGTACAGCAATGATGTGTCTGCATTGCTTCCAGCACCCAGAGCACAATTTCTGCTCAGCATTTTACAGATATGTAGATCTACCACCTCATCTGGAGCTAGCCTGAAAATCTTAACCAGAATCCTGCACTGTAAGGGGGCCGACCCCGCTATACATGCTTCCTATTGTTTCAGGTCACGCAAGGGAGAACTTAGAGACATTAAACACATTCGGTATCTGGCAACGCAGCATCTCCTTTCCATTATTAAAAACTGCTGTATCCCTTCCTCTTGACAACAGCAACTTGCTGAATACTTTTTCCTAACACTCGTCAGGAAGGATTGAACCCCTCTATCTCCATGAAATCTCAATGACCAGATTACATCCAATATCATTGTGTATTCAACACCATGAACATAGGGGCAATTCTGTAAATAGGCATGCCTCTTCTTTTGAAAGAGTCTTAGGAAAAGAGGCATATCCAACTTATTTTCATTATTTTCTTTCTTGTTCTTTTTTAGTGGAAAATGAATATAATTTAAGTGTGAGCACTACCATCCTTTGTTTCCTCTCACAGTTAATCCTCTTTTACCTATACCTTTTCAAAGATAATTTGAGAACTGACTGGATCAGTACCCACCTGCTCTCCTCAGAAAATCTAGTCCTCTTTCCTAGCCATTGGTCATTTAAAACAAATTAAACCATGGAGAGCAAAGCCACATTAACTTCCTTCCTTCCTTCCTTGGTCCCTTGAGGAAAAGCCTTTCCAGCATTGACTGTGGGTCTTATTTGACTGACTTTTGCACTTTTGATTGGTCCTTGGATACAGCAGTGAGAAGATATTTCCTGTGTTGTAGAGTCTAATAAGAGCAACAGATTTTATCCTGAGCCATGAGCTGAACAAGAGAGGAAATTGGAATGCCTTGCAGTAATTAATCATTGTACGATGAGACCTGTCAAAACCCTTTCTAAAGCTGATACTGCTGTCAATAACCAGCCAGTACATCACCATCTGTGATTGCTTAAAATATCAGCCTGTACTATGATCAACATATTTTGCACTTTTACTTCTTTTTTTTATTTACCAAATATAATTATCTTAAGTACTATATATGCCACAGTGCTTGCCAGATGACAGTACTGCTGGCATCAATATCTAAACTAAATGTTTTTTTCCTGTAGTAAGTATTCTACAAATCCCCTGAGCTGTGAAATAAAATACCAGCTAAATTACATTTGTATCTAGTCTAAATTCCAGTGGTAAGGAAAATTTATCACCAAATGTTTGTACTCAGGATGTTGGCTTATGGTTGAATGAGAAAAGAGAGAAGTATGTCAGAGTAGTTTCATGTCATATTAAAAGTTAAAATAAATAATAGCTGCCAGATTCTCAACCGGTATGAAAGAAAGTAATTCCACTGTAATGGTGGAAAATTATGTTGTTTTACACCATTTGGGATTCTGGTCCACATGTCCAAACAGACCTGAACCTAAATTTTGTATTTTATAAATTTTATATTTTATCTAAGTAACTGAAAACAGCAGCACCACCAGCTTCCTCTGAAAACTGCTAATTTGCTCTTTCCTTTATTGAATGACTGCGTGTTTTGTGGGACAGAGTACGAAGTCATGAGATAAGGCTCACTTTACTTCTAATGTTCTTACTTAACAACAAAAATCAGAAGTTGCTTTTTCTCTAATTCAGTGGTTGCATGCAGCCTGTGATGGTTGCATGCAGTCCAATCTGCTATTACCTGCAGCTACAGAAATCTAAAATGTTAAAACAGAGGCTAGCAAGGAGAGTAAAGGAGGATGATGCCTGCAGTAAATTATTTGCATGGTACTGTTTTCAGTGATCCAGTGAAGGCTAAGGAATATTGTTCCCAGACTTGCCCAGTGAATGACATAGTCAACTTTGTGCAAGTCCAGAAAAGAATCTGGCTCCTCCAGTAGGCTATTCAGACTTTTTGAGGCATTTGAACTGCACAGAACGCAAGATTCATTAAAATAAATAAATAAGAAAGACCAAGGAGAACTTTCCACATGATGTGCGTAAATCAATGCAAAACTGATGCAGAGGTGCTTCCATCTCTGCAAGACATTAACGCTTGCATAATAATGATCTTTAAATGATAGATTTTAAAGCAGCCTCGCTGTGCAATTGCATGCCTAATTTGTACAGTTAGTGTAATTTGGGGCAAAAAAAATGAGGAAACGCAAGTCCCAGAGAAGAAACAAGCAATATAGAGGAAAGCAGTCATTAGCTTGACAGTTCTTTCACTAAATTAGCCCGAATGCAAGAACATTAGCTTGACAGTTCTTTCACTAAATTAGCCCGAATGCACGAACTATAAAAACTAGGAGTTAAATGATTACAGAATGGCCTCGTTTAACTCTTGATCATTGTTCCATCGCCTCATTGCTTTTAACTGGATGTTAGCATGCAAGCAAAATAGCTACCTTTTGTATATATGGATGGACCTATACATGTAGATGCCCACTACTGTATGATCAATTAATCTAACCTTCTTATATAATGTCAGATGCCTAAACAGCGTCTCAGTGGATAAGAGAAGGCTGCACAGCAGTCATCTGCAGTAGTTGCTTGTGTGAGTTCTTACACCTGTGACTATGTCGGGCAGACATTTCTAGTGAGGTAAAGAATCAGAAGGCAAGGATTTGCCTTCTTTCAGACAGAGCAAGTCTGTTTTCTGGAAGTCCCACATCCAGAGTGAGATTTCAAACCATTATAGGAAAGGGAGAAGGCACATTCACCCCTCACTACATTTTCAGGAGAATAAGCCCTGTTCTCTTTAAGGCAAGACTTTTGTATTCTTTTCCAGATAGCTTATCGGGCCCCGATAGCTGTGTGGAAGGAGACGCCTAAGCTGCAGAATGCAGCACTGAGATTTCAAACACACCCGTGACTCTCACTTTTCCCTGATTAAAAGTGCTAATAGGTTCCTCTGTTTCAAATGTTAATAACTCAGTATTCTGGTTCTTTTAGATTCCACTCTAATGTAATTAACTCTCTGTAGACACTGTACAAGGAACCTACTTAGCTAATTCAGGGTCATGTACTCCAAGATCAGGGCCGCACGCCTAAAGTATAGGCACTGTGCAATCTCTGTTGTGGCATCCAAGTCCCCCTTTGCATTGTAGAGGCCTACAAAAGTCAAGCTATGCTCGTTTTGATCATCTCCTACGAATGTTGGGGGCAAAGGCAGGGAGGTCGTGATGGAAGAGTATGACTAATAAGACATAATTTGAAGAGCCCTGTTACAGAGGATGGGAACAGAAGACCTTGCCAACAGGTTCTGGCTATATAAAATGATGTAATCGCATTTCCTGTGTTGGCTCCATAAAATATTTGCAGTTAATGAGCATAGCCTTGCTGCTTCCTGTAGCTGTCCTCATCCTGTTCCTTGTAAATGTTTGGAAAACCAACTGCATTGTTCCTTGTGGTCTGGATGTGACGTGAGTGACCAAATGAATAACCCCGTCATGTAGTATTGCTCCTGGGTGTACTAATTCCTAACGGAACACAAGAAACCCCAAGATGTGCTTGCAGTCAATTAACCAAAATAAAAATTCTCTGCTGCAGTGACCTATCTTGTTGACCTTTCCAAATTTTTGCACCATTGACAAGTACAGCAATTCTCAATTTTTTTTTAATTTTTTTCGTCATTCACATATAAATATTATAAAATAGCTTAGGACAATGAAAAAATCCCTATAGGACTCAGCTGCAACCTCATGAACTCAGTGATAATTCGTTGTTTACATGCCAGGACCTGTAAAATAACCTTTTTAGTCTTTTTGTTTACATTAGTCTTCTCACTGTGTACCATATTAATTCTGCATCACTCTATTTTTTTAACCAAAAGCTGTATGTAACCATGTCATATCTTACAGAAACTTCGGTATGTTGCATTAACACAATTACACTTAGCAACCAGAGGAGTAATGTCACCAAAAAAAAAGTTATTTTGACAGGATCTACTTTCTATACACTTACGCTGATTGACATTCATTCTATTTTCCTCCTTTAATTCTTTGGTAACAAAGTCCCATATCAGTTGCTTTTTTTTTTTTTTTTTTTTTTTTTTTTTTGCCTGGGATGGATGTCATATTGACAACCCTATAATTATGTGGGTTGTCTCATTTAGTCTTTTTGAGCACTGGCGCAGTATTATCTTTCTTCTAGCCCTCTGGAATGTCTTTAGTGTTCTTACAAATCAACATCCTGGTATACAACAGTTGAATACGTGCTGGTTTACCATTCACCAGTAATTTACTTCTGTAATCCATCTTACAGAAATTTTCAGCTAATGAGAATCTTAGACAGCTTTGTGTGACTACTCTTTTTTGCCTAAATTGAAAGCTTATGAATAAGCACTTTAACTCTAGCAGTATCCTCCCTGAAATGAGAATAAAACTTCAAAATCTTTTTCTTCTATAATTTTAGTCAATAATATTCTAGATAGTTCTGTCTTAAAGTATTCAGGACATGTTTTTATATACACACATGGACACACATGGACGCACATATATATGTGTGTGTGGAAAATATACATATATGTACACATGCATTTTCTTATATTTTTGTATATGTGTGTTTATGTAGATGCGACAATTGAGTTATATGAAATATGATTTGTGGTTAGGATAATTTTGGCTATGTCTGTGCTAACAAGTGATTTAGTACCATAGGAGTAGTCAGTAGATCTAAGCATTTGGTGATGAGGCCCCCACACCTATGCAGTACATGAGTCAGGTACTACACTGTGCTAGGTTTGGTTCGCTCCCCTTAGGTTCTTATTAGGAGTTGGAGTGCACCTGGTATGCAATGAAAGCAGAACTTTTTTCTCTGAAAAAAATCCAGTTCCATGCACCAAAATTGCTCTGCAACCCAAACAATTTGCAGCAAATGCTTTGGTGAGGGAATTTGCTTCCAGCTGCAGTCTTGTTCTCAACCAAAATGCTAATGTATACAGCACCACCGGCAACATTTTGTTGTACTGAGAGCAATTCTTATATAATGTTTTAGCTAGTTTCTATTTCTCATATTGTAATTGACATTTTAGATTCTGTTTTAATAGAATTACATGATGTTGCATTGCAGAAGAGAGTAAACCTACTGTGCATCTCTATTATTAATTTATAAGAAAAAAGCAACGGAGAAGTTTATTTTCCACAGTTTATCAAACACTATTAGCTATTTGTTACATGTATTTAACCTAAAACCAAGAGTTTTACATTGAACCTAAAACCAATAGATGCAACAAATGAGCTAATGAGAAGAACTGAGTGAGATTTAATCCACATCAAGCATTTAGATCAATGCAAGGCTATACAGGCTATTATTCTAACCACATTCTATATCGTATATATAAAATATCATTTCAGTAGTTGAAAAAGCTTTCACCACTTGTACAGGCATTTGCTTCCTTCAGCTGCTTATAGTCCCCGTCTTAAACTTAAAACTTGCAATGTTACATATCATGTTGGGCAGAAAGTAAATGCTGTTGGGAAGAAAGTGAATGTCATGAGGAACTTCTAGGTAATAAAACATATGCTCATCTCTTTCTAAATATCACAGAGCAGTATGAACAACTTTCTTCATGTGGCACTGTTTCCTTGTCATATATTAGATCTGACAGAATGGTTTAATGCAGGTTCCATGCAGACAATAGGGATATGATTAGCCCCTCTAGGGACTGCTACTCTGCCTCTATGACCATGACGCAATACAATATTTATATTTGCCATGGACTGCAAAGTTTACTCGACTTGTAGTAACTAGTAGTTTCTACTGTGTTGAGTCCAGTCCCCTGCTACTTCAGATACTTCAGTGTAGCAGACTTTTCAATTACTTCCTGAGCACCACCTTGATTTTTTTGCTAGAATTTTTGCTAAAATTTGTTCAAACCCGGTTGATTCTAGAAACTCACTGTGCTAGCAAACCTACTTGCAATTTCCAGTCTAAATTAACTCAGGACCAGTTCATAACTTTTGGTTCTTGCTCATGCATTCTTTGGCATTAGCTGCTTTTCTCCCTCCCTACTATTTTTCTGCAACATATTCAAAAATAGCAATTATAACCTTACTTAGCCTTCTCCCTGCAACAGTGATTGAGGAAGCCTTTTAGGTACACAGTTTGTCAGACCCAGCATTGATCCAACAAGCATACGAGAAGTAGGTGAAAAGTATTGTTTCATATATTCTTAAGAAAGTCTCATTCTTTGTCCTAAAGCTTGATAATTCTAATTTAAAAAAAAAAGCTTTAAATAGGGAATTCTTACAATTATTTTAAAATTATTTTAATATGCTTTAATATATATATATCTTATTTATATATCTTATTTAACATATAATATCTTTCATCTGAAGATCTCCAAGGAATTAAAAATTCACTAATTAAGTACTGTAACATCCTTGAGAAGCATATACCATAATTATCCCAATTTTACAAATAGGGTAAGTGAAGCACGTGGAAGCTAAGTGATTTGTCCAAACTAACACATTCCACTGGAGTGTAGCCAAGAGAGAGATACCCATGGTTTCTAATTTCCAGCGAAACAATAGCTTACACTATACACACCAGTCCCCCAAGCAGGCTATTACTGTTTTCTTCAGCAGAAAGTGTTGGCTTCTTTTTTGAAAACAATATGCAAAACTCTGCCCCAGTTCAAATTGTCTAGTAGCTGCCAAGCAATCCAAAAACTGTATTTGCATATAAATAATTATAAAGGTTTGTACTCAATGAAAGACTGAGTTGGAAATGATATCCAAACACTCTTGCTCAATGACAGACTTTAGTCCTGTACCTTCCTTCCTGGCTGCATATCTGATTGACAGTGCAAAATTCAGGCATCTCCCATCATGACAAAATTGTGTCTGATTAGGTAATGGAAAAGTTCATATGCCTCAAGTCATATCGCTGGAAGCTGCTATCATGTTTGACTAATCGAACATACATCCATCGCATGATAGGGAATATCTTCATTTTGGTCAGCATCCTACCACAGATCCAATCGTATGAGAGTGCAGAGGCTGCCATTTATGATCCCTGAGTATCTCCATGAGAAGCTGCATGGCTTGCTCCAGCCAAAATTTTAGTTGCCTATTACTAGTAGTTAGTAAAGCAGCTTCCTTCAAGCAAGATTTCTGGCACCTGAGCTGAGAAATGTCTGTATTCTCTTTGATCCCATACACTTTAGGCCGACATAAAATGCAGTCTTGAGAGCCAGCACCAAAACTTAGGAACCTTGTTGTTTCCCTTCCTCTTTTCCCTATATCTCCTAAGTACTACCATATAGTTCTCTCTTCTTGCATATTATCTTTCTGACCCCTGACTTCTTTGCCACTTTGTGATGCAGCCTCAACAAGAGAAAACCACACCTGTCTTCAGCTTCCCTAATTAGCGTGTACCCTAAGGGGAGTGAAAAGACACTTTGAAGAAAGGCAAGCTAGGAGACAGCTGGTTTGGACTGCTTAAGCAGAGTAGGAAGGTTGGACTTGTTCTTCTTCGGCAAATTTGTAACTACTAGACCATGCCATAAGAGATGGCAAGTGCTACAACTCTGACCTCTTCAGCTCTCTGAGTGGGGAAGAAATGAATGGACCAAGTTCATTTGTTCTGAAAAGGACTGTGGACTTGAGACTGCAAGTTGATTTGCTTAAGTTGTGATTTAACTTCTTAGCAGCTCTGGATAACTCCCTTCTCAACGTGTTGGCTGTTTGGATACACTCTCAGATGATTAACTGCCCTATAACATGTTTCAGATTGACTCATGGGTCCAAAAAGTTAAAATTTTCCCAAAGGACAAAAATAATAGAAATGCATAGGACTTAGCACCTCCTTGTTTTCCAGAAGTTGGTGACTATAAAACAAATGAGCTGATTATTTTCCTAATCTGTTTCATGCACGTCCTGCTCAGACTAAGAGGAATTACACGTGTTCATTTAGAGGGAGAAACGTCATAAATCTGGAAAATAATATGCTTATCACTATAAAATATAATGCTATAAAATCTGGTTTTGCTATTTACACGACAGATTGGAGATTAAAATTCAGTCCCAGAATTTCAACTTTACACAGTCTCTGTTGTCTTAGAAAGCACACAATGTCCTCTTAAAATGGCCTATTATTAGAAAAGAAGTGGAAAAATGTTACTGAATGTGAATGTGTTTTGAATACCAGATAAACACAATTTACTAAATTAATTAATTTATAAAATTATTAATTATATATTAATTAATTTATATTTACTATATTACTATATATACTATGTATTACTATATATATTACTATATATAATATATATTACTATATTAATTAATTTATAAAATTAATATTTGGGTTTCAGCATTAAGATCTACATTTTAAAATAATTTCTACAAACTAAGCATCTATTTTAGATACAGAATTATTCTGAATATGGCACTTGTTATTATCTAAATACCTTAAAAAATTTTTGAACTAAACAAAGACATAAGATACAAAGTTATTATTAATTTTAAGATTGTCAGTGGTGTTTTCTTTTCATTCTTTCCTAGATATTGTGCATCAATTATCAGGAGCTAGAAAGTGAATAAATAGAATGGTGTAAAAAAAAATCATAAGCCTTGTATTTAAAATGAATATAAACATAAAGCTGGTAAAATTTGCCAGTGATGCATGAAGAACTTATATGGTAAAGTCTTTACATCTACTTTTATGTTACTATATATTCATTAATTAAAGAGCAAGAGCAAAAAATATATAAAGTTGATGAAAGGTTTACAGACCTAGTGACCTATCCCAGCCCCAAAGATTAGTACAGAAACTGTGTGTGACTGCAAATTATTACACCAACCTTATTAGGATAATGATTTTCCACCTTCCATGGTGCTGCATTGTTATCCATAGGCTCCCAAAGGTCCTTAAGCTTGTTAATAACCATTATAGATGTGCAATGAAGTGAATCAAGACTAAAATGAACTCACCTGAGCCTAAGTAGATTAACCCTGCTCAAGACTGATGATGTTCATATAAATTCATCTGGATCTCTTCCTTTCAACAAATAGAAAAGTGCAATAAAGTGATAAGACAAGGGTATATTTTATCTGTTCTTTAAAAAATTACTTCAGGAAAACATGTGGGAGACGAATTCAGGAATTACCCTTTTAACTGCAAAAGAGGGTCTCTCTTCCTGTTGGGGATATACTTGAGCTCTTGGGATTATATCCTTGGGGTGCAGTATTTAGAATTCTCCAGTCCAGTTCACAGACTGAGAGTACTGTGACTTGTAAACTGACTGCAAAAATGTGAATTAAACAAAACTGGTCACCTTCTATACTAGTTTATTAACTAGACTCAAAAAACATTATTGAAAAGATGATATAGGGAAAAATGAACAAACATCACATTCAAAATAAGGATACAGGAAGTAGTTGTATGAAACTCGTAGACTAGTTTTGTACTACTGAAGAAAGAAAACAAACCTTGAATTTGGTCTATTATAAAGGGAGATGGAAATATTGTTATAGGATAGTCTGCTAGGATTCAAAGAGTATTTTCGCTAAAAAGATGAAATTCACAAAACTATGCCATCAGTGGCATTTCACATATATCCTAACATCTTATTTTCCAGGCATATTTAACTCCACAGGGTTTCCACGTAAAATGGATGTATAGATATAGCATGTTTCAGTTCACAGAAATCCTCACCTAACATACTAAATGTCAGGCTTATAATTACTTCACTATATGTTGTTGCAGAACAGGAAAGAAATGAATTTTAATAGGAAATTTGAAAGTGGAAAAGTGTTTGAATGGTAGAAAAGGACAGTGAAGAAAGAGTAGAGCTTATGATAGTGCTTAGCTGAGAAGATAGGATTAAATTACAGAGTTCTGATCATGATGATATCTAAAGACATGACAGGTGAACTTTGCAAAGTGTAATGTGAGTGTCAGAAGAGAGAGATAAGTATGGCAGTAATATTTCAGACAGGAATAATTATTTAGGCCTGAAAAAACAAACAAAAACAAACAAACAAAAAAAACAAAACAGTTCAGTAATCAGTCAGGAAGCCACTCTCCATGACAGCTTAGACAGAAGCATCAGAGAGGGAATATTTGAGTGATATTGTTCAAAAATAAATAAGATTTAGCCATTCTTCAGATATAATCTGGGTGTGGTATACGAAAAAGAGAGATAACATGAGGATAGGAAGAGAATCCTGGACCTGGAAGGAAGGCATGGGGTTAGATTAATCTACTGTGATGGAGATAGAAGACTAACATGATCTGAGAAGAAAGGTGAGATAAGAATTTGCTATGCTATTGTCAATACCAGAAACACTCAGGAAGAGAAGAAGTAAGGGAATAGGAAGAACCACTGCAAGTATGAGACTGAATATATAGCAAAAGACTATAAAATGAATATTGAGCTGGGTTGTTAGAGACCAGATATAAAGAACAAAAAGGGAAAGCCCTCAAAAAGAGAGGTAAACAGAGGAATTCAGGACTATTAAAGGACCTCTGGAGAAATGCGTTACCCAAAGCCTCTCACATTGGATGATGGGCATCATATCTGTGCGGAGTGAGAGATAGGCAGACAACCATTTTCCTTAACAGCAAAAATCTACCATCGAGAAATGTTGCTCAAGGTGGAGAAGACATACCCAATCTGAATCATATGCCTCTGTCTTCCAAGATGTCTTCCTTCTTGAAGATTTGTGTTATGCTCTGTCTCTTGTGCTCTTTCCTCATTTTTACGGGCTGTGGAAGAAAGACGGTTCTGAAGTGATATTTGTTCAAGAACACAAACCCTCTGATTTCCCTTAAGGAGTTGAAGCCAGCACAGCAGCAGAAGGAAAAGTGTTAGGTTCAGAGGCATCTCCTGATGCAAGTGATTCGGCAGGCTTTGCTTCAGTAGCTGCTCATTTTCTTTCCTTGTGGTTTGGATGTTCATTCTGACTCATTCCCTCATTTGTCCTTCCGCTGCTCCTGTGCCTTCTTATCTTCCTCCAATATTCTTATTAAGATGATTAATTAACAACTTTTGCCTTTGTTTCTATGCAGTCTCCTTTTCTTTCTACCACTGCCTGTTTTGTCTATGGAGATCAGAGCTATCTATAGCACAGAGACCAGTTTTACAGAAACACATACAAGTTTGGATAGTACAAATAAAGCAAGATTATACTTTTCTAATTCCTCAGCTTATGACTTCCTTAAATCAGATACTTTTTCATGGACAGCTAAAAATGAGAAGAAAACAATGCCAGCTTTTCAGATGACTTTCAGACGTTCATGGAAAAGTGATTAAGCATAAGAACCTGGAGCTGAGATTCAAAATCATGCAAAACCAAAATATTTCCAGGAAAAAAAAAGACCCTTGTTGTGATTTTTGAGCTTTACAGAAGTTTTGTTTGTTTTAGCTCATCTGCCTCACACGAGAGTACAGATATTTCCTCACTACTTAGAATAGACCCTGCCAGAACTGGAGTTCCAGTTTCCTATGTTCAACTGTTGTTTTTCCCCACTGAGCAGCAAGAGTTCAGACAGATGTATGTAATAAATTCAGAAATCTTGATCTGCTCTGCAGACGAAAGGCTGAACAACAGTACAGTCATAAAACTGAAACGTTTATACCATGCAAGCAGCCTGTACTATATTTTACTCCACACTTCAAGATATATCACAATGACAGATTTTCTAATGTCAGGATATCGTATCAAAAGAATTCAAAGAAGTTTCTCAGCAGCTGCTGTTAGAATAGTTGCAATTGACTTATAAAACTGTCTCAATTGTAGTAGTTTTCCCTATTTCTTACAGTTTTGGAATACTTTTTTTGTTAATGCAATATCAGATTCAGAACAATCTTTTTAACTAATATATTCAACCATTCCACAAGACTGCTAAAGATAATGTTCTTAACAATAAACTGAACAGGAAAATTTATAGTAACAGGGAAACTGTATAAAGAGAACTTTGAAAAAGTAAGTGATTTTTATTCCGACTACATAAAGCATTTTTTTCAGGAGACATCCTGAACCATGGAACATGGCACAGCAGATTTCCAAAAGTTCTGTACGGTCTTTTGGTCCCTTAGTCCAACATTACCAGTTTAATTCCTGCAAGCCTGTACTAACGTAGAACATTGTTGTCCTATGCAGCAGCATAACTGCATAAGATTAGCTAGCAGGAAGGTCCTTGCACCTTAAAATTTGGCCATCAAGTTAACAATTACTGCTTGTGCAGGAAATCCAACAATTTTTTTTTTTTTTTTGCAATGAATGTAAATAGGTACAAACTAGCCTTTAAAAAAGAAAAAAAAGTAAAAAAATTCTTAAATCTGTTTTTAAAAGTAGCTTCTGTAGTGGATTATCTGTATGCAGAAGGTTGTAATGTCAATGTCCATGGAAAACTTTTGAGGGTCTTTTACCAAATATGCTATCAATCTTTATCAGTCACAGCAGGTGGATACAATTGTAAACATGTCTAGTTTGGAAAAGAAACAGCTTGGCTAATGATGGAGATAAATATTGATTTGCATTTTTAACATTTCCTTTGTACTAATAGACTGTTTCATTTCATGAGCATATAAGCAATCATGTTAAAGTGCTGGCAGTATTATGGTATGCTAGCATATTCATTCCTTGAAGTTCCCCAATCAAAGACAAAACTAAGTTGTTTGCTTTGATATTTATGTAATGATGTGAGCCCTGACTGGACTTGAGTCAACCTCAAGTATTTCATAGAGCAGCGAGTTTCTTTTGAAACAGAGCAATATAAACATGCTTTCAGGTGTTGTATAAATAGTGAAACTGTAACGCATAATATTTCTTTAAATTAGCACAATGCTAATAATTGATGGGGGAGGGAGTCATATATAGTTTGCCTGGCATAACAACAAAGCTTTTTCTCAACATGTAGGAAAAAGCATAACGCAAGTTACAAATGTGCAAAATATACAATACAATAATCAAGATTTAGAACTGCCTCCAGATATCTGAAAAAGACTTACAAAAAGCTTCAATGATATATTGATAAGCATTGTTTTTCCTGAGGCTTTTTTTACTGACATATGTCAGTAAAAAGTCATATTCTCATTAGAGTCCTTATTTTACAGTCTTATAGTCAACCATTCTGAAAGAGCTCAGATGCTTCATGCACCCGCTGTAAACCTCTCAGTGTAAGGGTTCTTGCTGCCTCTTTCTGAGCATTTACAATTTCAGCCTCCTCCTCAGCTGAATCAAGGTTAGCCAAGTCAATCCAGGGTAAAACTTGGAAAATGTGGCAATAATGACAATTAGCAGAAGACAGTAGTAAACAATTGGTGATGGAATTTGGACACAACTGATAGAGAAGTGACAGCCAGTGGGGCTGTGCTTCATAGGTACAGCTAGATACTTCTACTTACGATTTTTTTCATTTTTATATTCACTATAGGAAAAACTGGTAACTGTAATGACAGCAGTTTAGTCAATACGCTCAGACACAGACACACACACACATGCACACACACACACACGCTACACTTTTTAATGCTGAGTATGAATTATAAAAGTATAAATTATAAATAGATCCTGACATTATTAGAACTATAAGTTAATGACTAATGTAAATGTCATTTGACAGTTCAGTGATTACGCTGATGAAAAAGTAGTATCAGCCAAACTGGGACAGTTCGAAAGCACTTGGAACTTCTTTTAGAGCTAGTTTTCAGAAGTTAACAGACATAGAAATACATTTTTTAGTATAAGACTACAACTGTGGACATCAAGTGGAAGAGGAAAAATGCATTCCAAAAGAAAAACACTTTTCAGAGATTATTAGGGGAACGTCCAGGCTGATACATTGCTCTGTGTCTCTTACCTTTTCACCCAACCTACAGATATGTCCACCCTCATCCAAAATGCTCCTGTTTACCTACACCTCACGCTCTTCTGGCCCTTGGAGTGGCCCGCTCGTTTCCTCCCACCCACTTCACCGACCTCTTTCTTTACCTTCCTCACCTTGGTGAAATAACCACTGACATCACACCATGCCCAAAAGTTATTTCTCAAGCAGTCACCTCAAAAGGCTTTCCCAGGTGCCAGGGAATGCCCCTGGCTGCCCAGATAGAGAAGAAAGCAATGCTTGGGAACCTTCCGGGAGGAAGGAAAGCAGGGAGGATGGCCATGAAAATAACTGTAGGGATTGCCATGCAACTCTCTGTGACCAAGAAAGATGCAGGGGCTGGTGAGGAGCTATCAGAAATGGGACACACTCATTCTGGGAATCCAGAATCAAAGCCATGCTCTTTCCATGTCACTTACAAGATCCATCCCACCAAATACTTGTAGAGAGAGAGGAAGATGCTGCTCTTGTTGTCCATCTGCTGCACACTATTTCAAGAACAACATAGAGTCTGCATCCATATGAAAAGGAATAGGCTTGGTGAGGGCTGGAAACAAGTGGTTTTGTGCCTTTGCTCTGACTACACTTCCAAATTCATCTCCTCTAAGCTTTTCTCTCTATACCTGACTTTTCTGCCTACACTGCTGCTATACATGGAAGTACTTCAAATACAGAATAATTCAGTGAGTGTGGGTATTGAGGGCATCTCCCACAACTAGGAAGGTTTTATTCAGACAATAGTCTCTATGTTTTGAGGGATTTTTTTGAGCAGGTTATGTTAATAAACAAAATTTTCTTGGTGTTCTGTATATCTAAGAGAATTCATCTTTTATTCCTGAATCTGAGAAGAATGTCACATAAGTTTATTACTTTCGGACTACAAATTCTTCCATCTTCTTCCACCTAAAACTCTAGTTTGATCAATGTATCCACTTTAGATCTGTGCAAACCATGATCAAAAAAAAAAAAAAAATCTCCATCTTTAAGAACATTCACCTTATTAAACACATCTTATCTAACACTGTAAGCAATTTAAAGTAAGACTGCATACCATTAAATGATTATGGATAGTGTTTGCCCAAACCAGCCTTGCATTTGTGGCCTGCTCTTCCGGATTAGCAGCTTTGACAAAAACCGTGAAAATAGATCTGCATTAATGAAAGTGTTTATGGGTCTCCCACAGCAGGACATTCAGAGAGCAGATACAGTTCTACACCAGCCAAGTGAGATGTGACAATGAAGTTCAATCTACACCTTTTACAAAACCATTAGAAGTGTTTGATGTCAATAAAGTCAAGATGAACCTAATCTTTCTTTACAACCTTGTATCGTCTACATTCATTGTTTAGCTAACTAGGTGTCTGGCATTTTGTAAATGCAGTTAAGTCCCAGACATAGTTAGACTGACAAATTATGACAAATTTTTGTTTTAGAGAAATATACACAATGCGTATGTGCTTTTATGCAGAAGTGCAAGTACTTGACCATGATTTAAATGTGTTCGCTTTCAGGAACATCCCAGTGGATACATCAGGACTAGTGTCAGGTGTCACATAGAAGTCCAGGTGGCATATCCATTGTGTACCTACCAGACGTGAATGGCATGCAATACTTTAAGTTTTTCAGCCGGTACCATGCCATAGCCCTGACAGATAAGGACTTGTGCTTGATGTTAGCTGTTCTCTGACTGCCAGCTCCATGGCAGATTTTGCTAGGAATGACTTTCATCTGCACTGACAATGAAAATATAGTGAACAGTGTTGTTACACTTCTGAGATGAGAGTGAAAGGACTATGTGTGAAGTGCCAGTCAGAAACAGCAGAATATGAATACACATTACTTAATGTCACTTACAGATATAAGACACTTATAAAGACTAGAATGATAACTTCATCAGTGGAAGGGAGGGGGTAAGCTTCACGAAGTTATTTCATCTTTTTTTAAACAGAAATGAGTCAGGAAACAGTACAGGGTAGGGGTGAACCTGAGTAACCCTAATGAATAAGCAGTGAGTTCTACCCTTGAAGTCAGTAGCAAAATGCTATCATGGCATCCCATATACATGCTCCTCAGACATGCAAAGTTCTCATCTTGACAGGTGAGGCTTCTAGATATGTATCTAAACTCATCCCAAATCTTTTGCTGGCACAGTGAGTGAATTAATTCATGCAAAGACTTTTGAATTCCATAACCTTTCTTCAGGATATTCCCTAGAATATGTGAATTACACAGAAATGAAAATAAAGACTCTATCCTAGAGAGAGTAAAGACAGCAAAATCACTTTTTCAAATTTTTGAAAATCTTAGAAATTTCAAACTTAATTTAGCCCTTTGATACACAAAGGAAACATTACTTTGTAGAGATATGACCTGAGACTGAGTGTAGAATAAAGAAACACCATCTGGAAAACTCTTAATTTCTTTGCCCACACTTTAAAAAGACTGTTGAAAACTCAGAGCTAAG
Source organism: Dromaius novaehollandiae (assembly GCF_036370855.1). Lineage (NCBI taxonomy): Eukaryota > Metazoa > Chordata > Aves > Casuariiformes > Dromaiidae > Dromaius > Dromaius novaehollandiae. The sequence continues at coordinate 71,492,821 of NC_088099.1, read as the reverse complement.
GAAAGAGGTATAGGAATGCTTCCAGTTGTAGAATGCTTCCAAAGGTGTTATTTAACACTACTGGCTTCAAGAGACTAACAGTCACAGTATATAACATATAAAACCATTTCTGGCTACATTACAGTGAATTACGGTTAAAGAGGTGACTACTGAGCATGCATGAAGGCAAAAATCAGACCTTCATTATAAGTTCAAGTCTGTGCGAATTTAAACAAGAATAAGACAAAGTCCATCTCTCATCCAAGCATGATCTCCTTGCCAAATATCGTTTCTGCTGCAAGCTCTCAACCACTCAAAATTCCTCAAAGATGGACAACTAAAACTCAATGTAGCTGTGACATTTTTCCCTGCCTTCATGCATATTGTACCATTTTCACTGAAAGCTTGTAAAAAAATCAAGCCTGCAGAGTTCCACGAACTATGAAAACTTTTAGTCCAAATGGTTAAAATTTGTAGAAGGTATTATAAGTCAACAAAAGGGATCATACAACAAAAGAGTATTAGATACCTGCTATAAAAACAAACATTTGTAACCTAAAATCAGATTGATATGTGATTTCTTTCATATGAGAGAAACCTTCTGGTTTCCCTCACCTGAATTTATCACTTGGAAGCCAGTTTCAGAGGAATATTTGTATGATCTAATACCTGAAACCATTTTTCACCCTCAGCCCTTCCTTTTTGCACTGGCATACAGCCACATTCCAAATGCATGTATTCCTTTGACTCCTCTTCATTTCTAATATCACTTACCCCAAACTCTTGGTGGCTCATGCCACCAGACATCCAACCACCATGGATGGCCTCCACTCATCATCCTTCTTCCCAACCTCCTTTTTCCTTTTTTTGTTTTTAAGTGAATGTAATACCCACTCTATCTCTAAGCAACTCACAGCTACTGCCTCTTCATAACCCATTCCTTATATCTTTAGGATGTCAAAAAATCTATATCCTGAGTGAGCTTCTTCCTCTGTCACATATCTTGACCTGAATCAGATGAAGAACTGACCTTCTTTCTTGCCTGCTGATCCAAACATTACTTCATCTTGAATTCATATTATTTCTTCTCTTCTGAACAGTATTGCCATTGACTCTTATGTCTCTCACTCCATGTTTCTGTCATCTGGCATACATAGAAAGTGTCCCCACTAACAGATGGGAGTTAGCATCTGATATTTATTTTCGAGGATTTCCATCTTTATTACTCATGCCTTGAGCTTTGTATTTCCTCATCCTTTTTCCTTCATTTGACTTGAAGCTCTGGCTCAACTCTTGCTAAAAGTCCTACTCTCTCGACTTGGTTTTCACCATGCTCACTTTCTCTCATTTTCCAGTTTCTCTCTTATCAGATTTTGCCACTCAGCCTCTCCTTCATACTTTCTCAATATTTTCTGACGTTCTTTCAACATTGGTATCATATCATGTGTTTTCAACCCTCTCCTCCCTGTTCTCTCTTCTCTTCCTTCATTAACATGGTTTTAATGGTCTTCAGTAAAAATTTTTCTTTAATGTTCTTCACTTTCATCTGTCCTTGATTCACCTGCCTATTTCTTGTAATGCAAGGCCTGCTCTCCAATTGCCAGCAGTGGCTCATTCTTGCACTATTTCCCTCTGATGCTGCTCTTGCCATTAAGGAATGTTTCTAAGAAATATCTAATAATCAGGGTATCTTCTCCACCATAAATTCATTTTCTTCTTCCATTCTTACATTTATTTCGAGCCTAAACTGATCTGCTTTTCTACCTAGTGGAACTCATGCTCCCTGTCCATGTTATCATATCTCACTTTTGGCTCACTCTTCAGACATCCATTTGTTTCAGCACAGGAGCTCAACAATTTATATTAAATGATGATTGACAAAAACCAACACCAAACCCATCCCACATTCTCATTAGTGATTCCAGTCCTTTTGCTGATCTTTCCTGAATTCATTCTTATTCATTTTCTTGTTTTTCTTCACTTTTAGCTCTCCTGTGGCTCCTTCTCCTTGTAACATATAGATAGCTTATTCTCTTCCATCTAACTAAAAAATGTTTTTGATCTGGTTGCCTACCTAGTCCATCCACCTCTCATCTCTGAGGTAAGTGAACTTTTCTACTACACTCAAACTTAAATGCATTTCCATCCCAGATCCTCTCAGTCAAATTCCTGCATGTTTTAATGAACCAAAACCAATTTCACCTAAGTGCCAAGCGGCATTCTGCTAGCCACACCTTAGAACTAGTATTCAACCTTCTCCTTGTTCTCTTAGCTACCCATTAACTCCAATCTTTCAAAAAAGCCCCATCCTCTTATGACTACCCTCCATGCTTTTTTTCAGGTTCTTTTTTTTACTGCTTTAAATGGTCTGTCAGTATGTCCTTCCTCAAAATATTTCTCAAATATAACATACAAAAAACCTCCCAATAATTTGACTTCTGAATGTAGTAACCAGTATTGTCCATTGTTTCTTCAAAATCTCCTTTCTGCTTCTTGTCTGCATCTTTGTAAGCTCTGCATTTTGTGAATATAGTAGCCAGTACAATAAGGCTTTTGAGTTAGGGCTCCAAATTACAGTAACGTTACTGATACCACAATTAGCTTTCAACATACTGGAAGAAAGTGTTCTTTGACTTTCACTAGCATATTTTTTAAATTCAGGATCTATCGGTGATTGTTAAGCTTTCTGGGGAAAGCACATGATCAGATGCTGGGCAGAGACATGAACAGGCTAAAGATCATAACAGTAATTATTAAATTTTTTATTGTATTAAATGAAACATTGGACTTGATTATGTAAAGGGATTCTAGATTTCTATTACTGATGATTTTTAAGAACAATTAACGTAAATATGTAACAAGAAGACTTAATGTATCATTGGTTCTGTACTGTGGGAAAATGCTACGTGATCTCTTCGGATCCTCTCTTACCTTATTTCTATGTTTGTTACAATTTTGACAATAAATCAGTGATTTGTTCATGAATGATACATATTCATGAGATATATCATCATTATTCCTCTTTTTTCTTTGGTTATGGTTGAGGAAAATTAGAAAAAAATGCTAAATATGTAAGTCCCCTAGTCTTAGACAAAAGGAATAGAAAGTAATAGAGCATAACTTTTAGGATCTTTTTCCTCAGGATAACAGGTATGCTAGAAAGATGCTTGCTTTGATGAGGAGATGCTTTTTTGAAGTTCTGAAAGGAACCACTGAAATGGAATGAAATGGAATCAAGAGCATGCATGTGATTCCATGCTGACTCCTAAAACATATCTTAACTTCATAGCCCCATGTTAATGAAAGCACTGGATTGAGATCACCCAAATAAGTTAAAAATATGGATCAAACACAACTCCAAAAGTTCAAATAATAAATTTGAGTGTGTGGATTCCATCTATCACTGACAATCTAGACTATGACCTACTGACATGACACATAATGAAGCAGCCACAAAATCATATCTAGATTTATATCTATCTTACATATATATCCAGTCTTCAGCTGTAATAAACTCAGAAAGAAAATCAACTGAATTTTGATAAACCCTTTCTATTCTTCTGTAACTCTCATTGTGAAAATAAAATATTTTTATATCGATAATATGATATAAGCAAAATAAATAAAAACATCTGTTATAATTTCAAGATCTTCTATGTTCTTTAACATTTGGTACCTTATCTCTAAATACTTGTTTATAAAAGAATGCTTTTTTTCCCAAAATAAAATATTCCTAAGAAACATTTTTTACACCAGAAAAAGTCATGCCTTGAAAGAACTATCCTCCTATACTTTTGGGTTTTTTTTTCTTTTTCCTCTAGCTTTACACAGAATCTCAAAGTTCTTCACAGTACTGTATTCTCGCGAGGTTTCACTGCTTCTATTTCTCAGCAATGTAGTAAATGTGAAAGTTGACCCCACAGGTCTTAAATAGGTGCCCTTTGCTTTTATGCTAGTCATGAAAATCACAATTGCTGTAATAATTTGCTCCTAGCAGTAGTCTAGCAGCTGTCTAAATTTACAAGGTCAGCTCTAGCACAACCTAAGCCAAACTTTTTAGAGACCTCAGGGTCAGGTTTCAAATAACTGCACATTCCCACTCTAACCAAAAGCAACCCCTGAGACTCAGCACACTTTAAAGATGAATGTTCATCTCTTCTCACATTTGAAACTTCAAAGGCCCAATTACTACTGGGCTGACATGGGCTGTTTCATGATACTTCCTGCGCAAAGTGCTACCTCTCTGCACTTTGTGTTTCTGATCCTTCTGTTATCGCTGGCCAGTTTCTCTCTGGCAATACAAAATTCAATACCAGGTTTCCTCTCACTTCTTCCTTGCACTTGTTAAAAGCAATTACTGTTAGCATCCATATTTGAGCTTTGATTTCTGTTTCCAGGATTGTTTATATTCTTTACAACGGCTACATTAATCATGAGGCTTTGGGTTATCTCACAGTCAAAACTATGGGAAACACCTGGCTAGAGGAAAAAAAACAAAAGTAGTTCTACTAAAAAACTCAACATTAAGCTCAAGATAATATCACTATAACACTATTGGTACATGATTTGTTTTCAGGGAAAAACATTGACAAAACTAATCAATCAAGTAAAAGCTAATGCTCACCCTAGCAACAGCAAAGTTGTTCAACTTATACTTGCATATTTTTGGTTCAGAGCTTTAGTCATTATTTTAATTTCCATTCAGTGATTGAAAGGCTTTTATAATGGGCAAACTGAAGCACAAAGTCACAGATGAAAAGCACATATCTTTTGTTCACAACTTTCCTTCTCTAAGTAGAGTAATTTGGACAATACGAACTTATATTTCTGTGTCTACTCAAAATTTTATTATTCTTCATTTAGTATCTATATTTGATTTAAAAAGAAAACTGTATGATAGCTCTATCATACACAAAAGACCTTGGTTAATTCATTAAAGTTCTTAGTCAATAGATGGCATAAAAGAAGGGCAATCACAGTACCATCACAATTCTTGAGAAAAACTATAAATTTACAGGACAGATGGAATGGGATGGGAGTGGATGGGGAAGAAAGGAAAGGATTCCTTATGTAAAACAGTCAGAATTTTTCTTTTCATTTTGTTTCAGTACAATGTTATTTCATAGAATAAAGTATAATAATATAGTTTGGACTGCAATGTTCACTTAAGAAATAATTAGCTATGACTATTCTGAAACATATTTTAAAAGATGTGAAGACTTACAATGTATTTAAGAAGCTTAAGCTAAATTTGACTGCAAAAAATTTTTAAAGTTCAGTTTTATCTTGGTATTAACCTGCAATGTTGAAATTGTTTGTCCCTTTTTATGGAAAAAAAGTTAGTGAAATCATTCCCAGTAACTTAATACCCTTAAATGGTTTATACTAAAATGGTTTGCTCTCTTTTCAAGGATTTACCTTAATGATATCATTCCAAAGGAGTCTGGTTTAGATCAAACTGGGTTAAAGATCATGACTGTCAAAAGATGATGTCACTTAGATTCCATTACTAATAAAACCAGGGGTCATTTTGAGTACAGAAACAGATTGATATTCATGCTTTCTTTGCCTGTAATACCTTTAGTCATACATTAAGAAGTTGTGCATCAAAAAGGTAAGACTGAGCTCATTCCAGCACAGCACAGTACATCAACATCACATTTACATGTTTAGCACTCTGTTATTTCTAAAAGATACCCCAAGAATCATTCAAAATTTTTGAAACAAATAAATGAAATCATCTTGTCCAGCAGATCCTCGTCTCTATATTTTTTAAAAATCAAGGATGAAGGTGCAAAATCACAAATTTATTCTACTTATTCTATTAATCCATACAAATGTACTCAGTACAGTCAGTACCATGATTATGAAATGCAAAGTTAGAGTAAGCTCATGTAGTATTGCAAGGCTAAAAATTTACAACTCATTACAGTAGTTCAGTAGTGACTCCTTCCTTGTTTTATCTATTTAATTTATAGCTCCCTAAACTGTGCTTGGCCTTTTCCAGAAGTATGTAAATTTCACTTATTCCTTGAAAACATTAGAGTTTTAATGAAATTAAATTAAAACAAGAATAGGTAACAGACTATACACTTGCAATGAAAGACTGCAATAATCATTTTGAATGAGAAACCATAGAAGCACAATTAAACAAAGGAATATTTGCCACTTTGGGATACCCAAGCTGTTTGCATCAAATGGCCATTTGAAGTGAAATGTCTAAGAAATCAAACAAAATAAAACATCTATGATTCTCATTACAGTTTTAGATCTTTCCATCAGCAGTCCAAAGTGCAATAGGAAAAACAGATACAGATGACTGTTTGATGAGAATTAAAATAGGTATATATCTAACTATGATGGAATATGTTCTGATGACTTAGGATCATACTAGCAAACTCCTGTTTGCCTGAATTCATGATTTAAACAATTAAAATCCAAATCAATTAATTGCTATAAGTTCAGAAAAGATTCAGAACTAAACCACTTTGTTGATCTGAGGGTTTAGTTTTCTGATATGATGGTGTTAGCCCATTTTGAATGTTTGACTGCGAATTCAGTATTTTTCAAGATTTCATTTACGTTTTTATCTAGAGGTAATATTAGTAGGAACCACTAGATGGTAGTATTATAGACAGTGCAAAGACTTCTGGATGTTCAAGGGGTAGCTCTTATAAAAGCTGCTGTTTGTTAGCTATGATGCAACTCTATGGCTATTTGCCTCTATTTGTGATGCTCTTCTCTGTATTCACCAGTATTCATCATTCATAGGTACAGCTGCTGCAAAATTAAATGCTGCCTTGTAATTGGTAGCATTTGGTAATACTAATTTGATAATAACCAAAACATTTAATTCACAAATTTTTTGTAACATGCATTCTCCCACAGCCTGTCCTCTTAGCTACGCAAACAATGATCATATTCCTCTTCAATTTCTCCCTTCATTCTTTCTTCTATATAATTTTCCATGACAAATCTCCTGTGTCTGCCTTATTTTATTTCAAGAATTCTTGCAAATTCATTTCTGCTGTGAATCCTGTAAGAAGTAAATGAATTAAAAACAAAGGTGAATCATCATACTCTGAAACTTGAACCTTTCCCTTATTCTCCTTTTATTTTTCATCACCCTTTTATTATAGTACATCTCAAAGAAAATAGCCTTTTTGTTTCTGAGTATTCAGAATGCTTTTCGTACTGAACAAAAACTAATATTAATAAAGGAAAAATACACAGAAACAAAACATTTCACTAGGGCATGTTCTTTTGCTAAGAAGTTCATAAAGGTTGTATAAATATATTTAAATGGACACTTAATAATATACATTCCTGGTAAAATGTTTAACTTGCACTGAAATTAATGTGCCATATGGAGAACTGGACAAAGTTCATCCTAAAACGGATAAACCAACCTTTGGAAAAAATAAACACTACCAGATACTTCACGGGTTGAATTAGTTACACAGCCTGTTGAAACATGTGAATTACCTGCTGAATCAGATATTTAATCTACTAAATCAAAGTCAACACCTACTGAGTAAGCATAGCACCTAGTAAAAAACTATTAGCACAGATTTATATGTGTTCATGTGAGTTACAGTAAATACATTGCCCAAGATATACAATACACACTGCGTTAGTTCCGTTCTTTATTGTATGATGTTTACATGAGAACAAATGTTCTGCTATGAGGCAATTTCCCATTCAGATAGGAAAAAATAAAGTTTTTCTTATAAGGAGTCAATTTTCTTCATTAAATGGCACAGATTCTGGCCAATGAATTTGTAGGTATGCTAAAACCTAAGCAGATCTTGTGAGAACCCTTGGAGGAGGGGAGAGAATACATCTATGCAGAGGTACTTTACTCCCTGCTTCTTTTATTATTCTTTCCCTCATATATTATGTTGCTACACATGCAACTGCAATGAAAAGTATGTGGGAAGAAGAAAAGGGACTCTTGTCTGACTCCATTCATGAGAGCTTCAGTTTGTAAATCCATCGGGTCAGCAGCAGATGATTCCGAACACAGTGCCTTTTCTCAGATACTCCATTCTTCAGTCTGACTATTTGTATAAACTTACACACAAACTGCTTTTTAATATTTTCCTTAGATGTTTTTGGAATGAAGTGTGCTACGTCCATGTTGTCTTTTGTCCCCTATTTATTGTACTTTGATTTGCATCATGGAGTGGTCTTGGAGTACATGAACTGATTTACTTTTGGGTAAAACTCAATAAGAAGGAGTGTACCTAATGCACTCCAGCTGCAAACAGGCATTTGGTCTACGGGACAGACTACAGCTAATCCAAGTAACCTTCCCCTATCCCAAAATGTGTGTTGTGTTAGCACCAAATGCTTCACTCTATAGATCTGCTTCTATCGGTCCACACTGCTTGCTAATGTAGACATAGCATAGACGTAGTAGACATAGGAAGTCTCAACTATCTTTCACATTTTTCCTAGCAAATTTATGTCCTAAACACTCACTCACATACCCACACATACATACAGATTATGATTTACTGTGATTAAGACTACTTATGTTGACTTTGCACAAGAGAAAAATGTATTATGATTTTTATTTAGAAAAACAATAAAAAATCTTCCTTGTTTTTTCAAAGACCCATGCAAGGCAAGTATGATCCTGTAAGTTCATGTCATAGTCAAATGAGCCATTCTCAAATGAAAATTAATATCTTAAAACATATTTGGGTAAAGATACTGTGATATTGAAAATGAGCCAAAATACAAAAAAAGTCAAGCTTTTCTCATCAGATTTTGAATATATTGCGCAGTAATCCATCTCAGCTTAGTTGTACAGAATCCACCATTTTGATGTTGGAGTTTACAGTCACATTTCAAGTAACAGGTATGCAGAAATAATAAGTAAATTATAGTCTTCTCATAATTTGGGGGAAGGGTTAGTTTGTCCTTTTTTTTTTTTTTTTTTTTTTTTTGGTCTTTTTCCTGCCTTTTTTTAATTATAGTATAAGAAATACAAAGAAATCTTCTGTATTCTGGTCTATAGTCAATAAAGCAACTGCTTATGTAAAAAGTTTTGTTGATTTAATGACCTAGGATATATGAGTGTTTAGCCTGGTTATCAATAGCCCAACATGATACTTGAAACAGAACACTGACTGCTGCAGAAAGGTTGCATGTTGTCCAGCAACCATGTTATGTTTCCAGAGGATAAATTTTTGTATGGCACGTAACTGTGAAACAGGTTTTTCCCATTAATACATGACCTATTACTGACCTAAAACAAATTTGATAAGTTATTTACACTGCACCATGCTTGAGATACTGAGTAACAGCTGCATATGTCTTTTATCTATAGAATTGTCACACAATATTTTCTGTTCATGCACACTGGATCAAAAAAAAGTATTTGTTTTATCTAGAGCAAACAACATCCATTATGAACCTACTTCAGCTCCTCTGGTATCTTGGAATAGGCACACACTAAACTTGACATGTATGGTTCATCTTTCATAAACTGAAATGCATTGTTTATGGTGGCTGAACATCTCTCAAACCACAAAGTAATTACAAATACTTTACATTGCATGCCCAAAAAAAGAATACTGATTTTCTGCTTTATAAAAAAGCCCAGCAAACTTACCTGATACTGTATGATGCTACGATTCCTAAAAATTATAACTTTTGGAGGGTTAGATAAGGAATTATAGTAGTACAAACGCAGCCTGTTCTGCACATTAATGGAAAGTAACCATTTATTGCTGTTAGATAAAACAGATTCCTAACTCATCTGGTTTTGAATGGTTAGTCACAGATCACATAATGAGAGAAAATATTGTTTCTATAATAATAGTAATTATTATTATTATTATTGCTTATTATTAAGCGCTACCAAGACATACAAAAAATTCTTACATAAGATCTTAGAATATGCACGCACACATGGCAGTAAAGGAAACGTAAATCCAAAGGACTAGAGAGGTAAAATGTGAGTGAGTTCGTGAGTTATAAATGTTGCATATGTCAAAAGTTTTTATTTGGGGATTATTTGGCTTTGACTAAGGCTTTCCAAAGTGAAAGTTTTACTTGGAGGAAATTATCTAGAAATTGTTACTCTATTATCCTATCCTTTTAGTTGGCAATACAACTTTCCAGTTCACCCTCTAGCACCTCACTTGCTTGGTAATCCCACCAAGTTAGTCACCTTCATACCCTAGCTGGATTAATAGAGAAAAATGGTGACTCCACCACAAGAAATCCATTGCAAGCACTGTGCACTTTTGTTTCTCCTTCAAGTCCTTCCCTGACTCTCACTCTTGTCTGCTTCTAGGAAAAGATGTAGTTGCTTTTATGACATAGCTGGTAAAGGTCTGAATTAGAGCCATGCTTCTACTTATGCCTGCTTCCCTAAAAAACGCTTCATACTTTGCTTACTCTTTCTCTGGGCTTCTCCTTCCAAACCATTCACAAAAATCTTTGCATTCAGGTTTCATTATTATAAAAACGACAGAACCACCTTGAATATAAAAGGGCAGGAAATGAGTCACTACGACTTTCCACCAGCTTGATTTGTGTTTGTTCAACACTCCATTTTCTTCAGGCCGGTGTTATTTTTTTTTATGGATTCTAATGTCAGGCCCTGAGCACACCGCCCTCCCAAGGGTTTGAATACCCGGCTTCAGCCTGGCCTCAGCCCTATGGGGGTGCCCAAAACTGGGGCTAGGGTTGCCCCAGCTGCCCCTGGTACCCTGCTCCCTTGTGTGGTGGTGGGATAGGCCCTGACAGCAAGGTCCTGGAGATAAATGAGCTATTAAACTTTGAATAGTCTCATGCAGCCCAGAGATGTGCTTAAAACCTGAGATAGAAGTGACCTCTTTATTAATCAGAAGAAATGCTGAACAAGTCAAACCCCGGCTATTACACTAGGCAGATGACTTTTTACTAGAAAGTTTTACTTACTATCTATCTATCGCCAGTTTTAGTTTTTCCCCTAAAATATATCTGAATGGAAACTACAAAGCCAGGCAAGTCTGATTTATAAATTGCAGGTAAACATTAGAGCAGTTAGTGAAAAATACAGTATTTTTGCAAATCCAGTCTGGAGTCTACTGACGTATTGTGACATACAGCAGTGAAGATGGCATACATGGAAAAGGCAGAATGGGTTCATTCTAGCACAATTTTATTTACAAGGCCTAAATTACTACAGTTGTCTTCACTCAACTATGCAAGGAACTTCCCGGAAGAAAATAGGATCTTTTTGTGCAAACAGGAGGGCAATTAGATCTTCTCAGTTATAAAATAATTCAATATAATCTCCAATGTATAATTTTCTCACTTGTAATATGAAAAGCCTGTGCAAAGTTTTAAAAGATATTTTTGTTAAAAATATTTTAAGTCACTCTAGAATTGAAGATTAATTTTGTTATGAATTAAGAATGGGCTTTAATTGGGATTAAAAGTTGAGAAATAGACAAACAAACTAGCAACATTTTCTAGCCTTAAGAACACTGATAAAAATTATTTCTGGCCAAAAATTTGAGAATAGTCACATGGAAGTTTTCATATGGGGTTCTCAGAATGAGCAAAAGTTTACCAGAAAACTATAACAAGACTCTGAGAAGATTTTTGCTCGAATAATCAAATTTGTGTGAGGATGAGTAAGAGTCTACTAACCATCAGGAGTTCCCCTTCCTAAGTTATAATTATCATAATCCATGATATCAGAAACCCAGATGGTCAGATGTCACAGGACTGTGGCTTTTTTCAATGGATTCTAGGACCAATAGATATTTCATAACAGTTCTCAGTGCAATTAACTCATTTAAGTGCTCTGATATAGCCATCTTTCACTGCTTGGGAGGATGTGGAGTATCTCAGACTTGAAGAATAGCATTATTAAGATTCTAAGCACTGGGCTTCAGCCACCAGTGGTTCCTAAGAAAACTTGCAGAACTCAAAATAAGAAAAATTCTGTATCAGAGTTTCATAAACAAAAGAAATGATGCCCAAAACACGAGTACCTAATTTGGCATCTAAAGACCAGTTCACAAAAAAGGAAGAAAGAACCATCTTCCAAATCTTGATTCACAGCTGCTCAACTATTTCTTCTTTAGTTCTCACACAAGCTGAGAACATAGGCCTAGGCTGTCCCAATGCTGCCTACACCTTCTCCCAATCCTGTTCACCACCATTTTACTTCCTGAACTGTACAAGGAATTAATGCAACACACAGTTTGAAGTCTACCTCAGATTCATTTCTTGAATTCTTTTCTTTTTTTTTTCTGCCTTCAGAAACGTCTCCCCTAAGAATTGTGTTAAAATCCCTCCATTCATTTTGAGAAGGAAACGGGCAAGGGAAGACATCCAGTGGATGCAGAGCTCTGGTGTATGAGCAAATAAGGAATGGACTCTGTGATATCACTGGTGACATGCAAATAACCAAAAGGGAGGAGCCACACAGTGATGAAACTGTATTCCTGGTTCACTCCCAAAGCACATTCCATTCATGGGATCAAAGTTAAAAAAAAGAATAGAACATTTATGAAAAAGACACCCTTACAGGCCTCCTTCAACATATGAAAGTCAAGGCACCCACAAAGATATCCACCCATTTCTATGCAACTCCTCCTCTAAAAAAAGAGACAGGCTATGCACACAAAGGAGGCTTTTTCTCTCAGCTTGACAGCCCAGTGCATGCAGGCAGATAAAAGCATTTTGGATGCTTGCCAAGAGAGAAACCTTAAAGCAGCTTCATTAGGCAAAAGTAAGATAATCAGAGTAAATATACAATGCTGCCTTTGTTACCTAAGCTTTTTGATTGGCTGTTATGCCATTGGCTAGCCAATTAATACCCCGAGCATAGGGCACTGACAGTTCTGGGCACCTCAGGGTGCATGCAAGAGTGCAAGCATCCAATGCGTGGCAGAATTTGCAAAAATGGCTATGCATATTTCCTGTTTGTTCATAGCTGAGAAGATATCCATCCAAGAGGTCACTTCAACATGCTAATTATAATTTGTGTATGTTAATTATGTCAATGTATGCAAACGTGCGCAGCTCAGGGGGAAAAAAAAGTTAATTTGTAGTAACAAACTGAGTGCTGGCCCTGGCAGTGCAAAGGGGTAGGTAGCAGAAAGGGCTAGCAGAGCAAAAAGTGTCCAGTGATGCTAGTGGAGAGAGCTATGCCTCTGTAACTAAAGACAGGCGATAAAGAATTCCTTAGAGCTCTATCCAATGACATGAAATAGAAACTGTGAAACCAGAGAGTTGGATAAATGGAATGAAGCAGAACAGTGACAGAGCTGCACAGTAAAACAACCTGTGCTACAATGAGAATACTATAGGGCCTCTAAGCCCAGCTGCACAGATGAGTTGAAGACCAGTTCCCACCACTTCTGTCATTACAATAGCAAGCCATTTGAACAATATTTCCTCAAACAGCAAAGAAGAAGACAGTGTATATGAAATGGTTATTAAGTATTTATGTTCACAGTGCCACTTCAGCTAACCACATTCTGAAGGCAACTAAGGGCTACTTGCAGAACTCAAAATAAAAATTCTGTACCAGAGTTTCATAAACAGAAGAAGTGATCCCCAAAACATGAGTGTCTAATTTGGCATCTAAGGACCAGTTAGGACTACTAAGATGATTAAGGGACTGGAGCATCTCTCATATGAGGAAAGGCTGAGAGAACTGGGATTGTTTAGCCTGGAGAAGAGAAGGCTGAGTGGGGATCTTATCAATGTGTATAAACACTTGAAGGGAGGGTGTAGAGAGGATGGGGCCAGACTCTTCTCAGTGGTGCCCAGTGGTAGGATGAGAGGCAACGGACACAAACTGAAACACAAGAAGTTCCATCTGAACATGAGAAAAAAACTTCTTTACTGTGAGAGGAACAGAGCATGGAACAGGTTACCCAGAGAGGTTATGGAGTCTCCTTTCTTGGAGATATTCAAGGATATTCAAAAGCTGTCTGGACACAATCCTTGGAAACGTTTCCAAGGTGACTCTGCTTGAGCAGGGGGCTTGGACTAGATAATCTTCAGAGGTACATTCCAACCTCAACCCTTCTGTGCTTCTGAGCTTCTGTGCAACCTCAGGCAACATATTGTATGCCAAAATCTCCTACCACCTGTGACAGAACCTCTCCCACCATTTTCATGTACCAATGCATATGTGTAAGACCCTACCTTTGTAATCTGCTTTCCCCAAACTAAAGGAAAGTTTCCAAATCTGAAGCATTATATATTAAATCAAGTGAATTAAAAGACTAGGGATGAAGATATTTTTATAACCTTAATACTTAACCTTGTTCAAGGAACCTTGTAGAATCTTTTTTCAATGGAAACAGCATGCTTTCCAATCAAATACTACTTAGGTAGAGGATATCAGATGTCTGTGGAGGAGTTGTGATCCATGCTACCATCTTCCCTGGTTACTTCTCTATGTACAATGCCATTTAGCTCTGGATTTCCTTTGGGCAATAAGTATTTCCTTCCTCAGTTTGTGCTCTCAGTACCATTATACTCAAAGCTCATCAAACAGTAATCAACTTCCATGGTAGCTATGATTTCAGCTTCAAGTCTCTTTAAACATTAACATTTCTCCAAAGTCTGAATCTACAGGATCATGACTACTTCTAGGAGATGGCAAACTCCTGTGGACATCCCTGGAGATGGACATTCCTGGACAAGAGTCAGAAGAATGAGGACACGCAATGTGGACAACTAGGCAACAGTTATTTCATCACAACACACTGCATAAAAAAGTATACAAGGACACCTGCTTAACTGGTGTCTTCAATAAAACATCAAAAACCTTCTCAAAAGCCAAGTGCAGAATACTGCGGAAAGAGTTTGTGTCAAATGATGCACATCCTTTTGAATTGCTCCCAGCACCTCACATGCATGTACTCATCTTGTAGAGGTAAGAGCTGGCACACGGCCTCATGACTGGGTAACTTCACATCCCTAGAGGGTAGTATAATGAATCTCCTGCACAAACCTCTTCTAAATCAACCACCAGTTCTCTGTCCATGACCATGAAATTCTTGTGGCCCAGGCTGAGATTACCACCAGAATTCACACTGGAGCACCATTCACCTTTTCAGAAACAGTAGCTGTAATTAAACAAACAGCCCTGCACTTCCAAATGCTAATTTGCTTCTAAATAGCAGTAATGTGCATAAGCATCCAACATCTATGGTAGCTTCAGTGTCTTGGGCATACATTTTTTGCAACAAAAGCCACCTTTTCTACGAGTACAAGTACAGATGTATGTGATACATGTGTGTTCACATGCACAGCCACTCCTTGTCTATTCTTTCGAAAGTATTTCTGCAAAATAAGAATCCACTTATTCTCATATTTGTCAATCCTACCACTGGCTATCATCTCCCTTCCTTCTCTTTTTAACAGTAATCAGTATTTTTTGGAGATAAAAAGAAGCCTACTCTGACAAACTTCCAGAGATCCTGAACAAACTGCTATAGAGCATTCAACACAGTGAATTAATATATGAAGAGAAACGTGAATATGCCAGACTTACTACACATACACAGATCCATTGTGCATGGCCAAAGGACTCTCTCTGTTAGACTGAGACTCTATTGATTTTCATAGAAATACAGCTGAAGAAATCTGCTTAAGATGCTGCATTTTACTACACAAGCTTAACAGGGAGACAGCAAACAAGGTAGATTGCAGGGCACTATTACTCAGGAAGGACAGGAAGAGAAAAAGCTGCAGCAGCCAGGGCAGCCCTTGAAAGATAAGTGGAAAGAGTCTACATTTGACTTGTGTCACTGGGAGGTGTTCTGCTGGTGGTAGCCATGCATAGATGGTGAGTCTTTAGAGGTTTTCTGAGGCTGCTCTGGGAATTTTTTGCGTAGCTGCTACTCAGTCTTGTGTGAGAGGGGGTGTAAACAGGCTTGACAAGGTGATTCTTGTGACTCTGAGGAAGAGGTAGATTCTGGGCCTACTTGAAGATAAAAGGCAGTAGCTGAGCAATTAGGACAGTATAGTGAGCTTGAGGGAGTAAGTATGATGGTCGGCCCTGTGAGTCTGTCTTGGTGAAGGTTTTTATCTGGCTGAAAAGTTTCAGGTCAGCTTGCTGTGTCTTATTTTTCTCTGTATGCTCTTACGTATTTATCATGTATTATTGGAAGACTTAGGGTAGGAAGAAAGGAAAATTCTCTAAGTTGCTCATTTAGAGGAGAAACAGCTAACTGTGCTAGCTGCAGGCATAAGTCCTCCAGTGGCTGGGAACTACTGAGTTTATTGCACAGAGTACTAATAGCTGTGCATAGGACAGGGTTTGAATGTAATGTAAGAAGCCCCAGGACTGGAGAGAATAGGTTTGCTTCCCTGATGTGTGAACCCCTAACCTAGGACAGCTTGAGGAAATGAATGTAGATGAGACCTAAAGGGATGGCATAAAGCAATCCAGCCTTCACAGTGGTAGTCTTTGTGCTGCTGAAGAATACAGGTCTCAAGGAAGGATGGCGTTCTTCTGGCAAGGAAGGCTCATATTTGATGAGAACTACTTTCCAGCAAATGTTGGTGTCATCTTGCACTGAGGATTTTTCTGTAGCGTGGGGGTCTTCAAGAACAGGAAGAAGTAGTGATAATCAAATTTCCCTATTAGAGACATAGTTGGGTTTCTCTCCCAAGAAGACCATATGGTTGCCAACTATTTCGTAGCAATAACAAACAATGCCTAGATAAATGTCAGGGAGCAGCAAGAGTGGAGCTGCCTGAAGAGGAAAGGAGAACCAAGGATGACCACAGCAGAGTCATGGGCAGTGCTCTCACTGACCAGGTTGCTGTCTCACACTATCTGAACACAGAAGGTTGGTTACAGTGACAGAATCCATCAGCCACCCCAGACAAGACGAGGTGATAATCAAGTCCAAGGTCAATCCAGAGATACCAGTCAGAAAGCCCTGTCTCCTGCTCTATCTGCAGTATTGGTCTAGACTCCAGCCAGGAAAACTGGCCAGGAAAAAAAAGAAAAAACGGAACTAGGCACAAGTACAGCTATGTCATAGCTCAGGCAAGGTCCAGAACTGAGATTAAATGAAGTTCCTGGCCAAATAAGCAGATGGTCTGTGGGTGGAGGCCCCAGATGAAGCTGACAGTGCACTCACAGATGGAACAGCTACCTCATAAGGACAGACTAAAAGACTGGGACCCTTCCTGGAGAGAAGGCTGAGGAAGGCATATGACCAAGGTTTAAAAATTCAATGGGGGCAGATAACCTGAATGCAGAGCTGTTGTTCACTAAATGCAGCAATGTGGCAGTGAGTAAGGGAGACACTAAGTATGAGATGAATTTAAAATATCGTTTTACCAGTGGTTGGTGAATATCTGGAATGTGCTGCCCCAGGAGTCTGTGGAAGCAGACAGTTCAAAAAAAGATTAGACAAATTCATGAACAAAGGCTCCTTCATGGATAATAAAAAGAATGGATAAAGATTTACACTGCAGCTTTCCTAATACAGCAGCTGTAGAAACTGGAAGAGTATGTGAGGAATGGCCTGCAATTTGACCATGCTCATGGGCCTAGCTAGCATCCTCTGATCTGCTCCTGCCAGAACACTGAAGGGGGCAGATGGACTTCTGCCTGCCCTAGAGAGGGCACTTCTCATATTAACAGTGGAACCATAACACTTTGTCTGTTGTGTTGTGTAAATGACCTGGAGCAGATTGCTGAAGCTAGTACAGAGAGCGCCTGATCATCATTCCAACAGTGCTGAACTTATCTGAATGCCTTACTGTTCAAAATTTCCACTTGGTAGCTATAAGCATTCACTTCAGTTTCTTCACTTTAATCCACCTGCACCTTCTTCTGCCAAACATACTTCTGGTAGATACTTACCCCAGGGAGACGGAGTAACTGCATTGCAAAGGAATTCAGTCATAATTCATCAATATGAGGAGTGACAGCTTATCTAAGACTTGGTTATAACACTCAGCTCAATTGACTGAATGATATTATCGAGGTCCGAACAAGAAGAATAGTATGCTGGCCCCAATTCTCTGGCAAGCCCAAGACAATGCATCTATCACTGCAGGTGTGGGTTCCCTACTTCAAAATAGCAATCAAAGCTATGCAGTAGCTTTCTCATTCAATAAGGCCCAGTTCAAATCAATTTAAGTTGCTCAAGTAGCTGATTGTTAGAGCATTTGGGTTGCAAAGATTTACTATTCACAGCATAAAGAATTATTTCCTTTTATCGGTTTTAACTTTGCTAACACTCAGAGTAATTGAGTGTCTTCTTGTTCTCACATTATGAGACTAAATTAAGAGCACCAATCAATCCATCTTCATTAAACAATTCTTTATTTGGTATAATGCTTCATTCTTCCTTTTTCTAAGTAATTTAGCTGTTCTCAGACAAGCTCTCACACACTGCTTGCCATGTTAGTTTCTCTATCCTGAATATTTTTATCCTCTTCATTTTTCAATCATTCAATAGGGAAGTGATCAAAGATGGATGTCTTTTCTTCGGATGACTGCTGAATATGAACTTTGGTATTTTTATCTATGTTTGCAGATGTGGAATTTGCATAATTTTCCATGAGAGCTATTATGGACTATTCTGTCCCCATCCTTTCTTTGGATGCACTGATGGCTGAACGTTCTCCTCTATTTCTTCCTCAGCTTGACTAAATGAATGGTCAACAAAATCTTGAGCTCCACTGAAGGAAGAGATGATATGGGCTGGCTGTAGAGAGCAACTGGAATGTGTATTCTGAAGGAGTATTTTCTCAGAAATTCCAAAGAATAAAATGGGAGAGGCACTGACTGAACAGGTAACTGTTCTCAGGATAGTCTATTCCTCCAAAAGTCAGTTCTTGATTAGCATTGCCTTCTACCTTCATAGCTGCTAGCCAGGGTAGTTGTCTAATCAAAAGGTGAGCAAGAAACTGTATCTAAATGGTAGGGAAGAACAGGTGAAAAAGTGTATTTCCAGAAGCATAGTTCCAGCTCACATGACGTTTAGCGTGGCTGCAGTGTATCTAATTTTCAATCTAGTTCAACAGAGCCCCCAAAAGTGACCTCATTGGGTATAGACATATAGATGCTTCCAAAAAGCAAAACCATTCTACTAGGATGTCTATTTTTACATGAAGGCATTATCACAAACACGATGTAAATAAAACAAACAATAAGGCAATAATGCCAAAGTATATGAGAACGAAACTTGGTCATGCTGGAGGCACAGTAGGCTAAATAGGGTCAAATCAAAAAGGGCATAAGGTAACTGTATCAATGAGTAGTGCTCAGTCCCTATAATTGAATAAATAGTAAGTGGGTAATACTAATGTTATGCTAATGATTTGATTTCCCCTCTTTCTCCCCAAATCACAGCAGTCACAGCAACTGGGGACACAAAAAGGGAAATCAGATAGGCTGCAGCAGAAGAAAAGACAAGAATGACGGCAGACTTCAGTCATACACAGCCTGGGTAAATATCAGCTGAGGGAATGGTAGAGATGAACTTTCAGGTACTGGAAACACCTCTTTTGAAGAGCTAGTCAGCAGGACAACTTGTGCTTGCCTTGCTCCTGGCACACCCTAAGGTACTATCAGGAAGTTACTACCAAAGAAATACTCTGCAGTAGTTCTGTCACTGGTGGGAGCTGGGTGAAGGGAGGAGGGAGGAGCATTTAATTTCAAATGGGAAAACTACTTAAAGTGACAGTATATTAAAAAGAAGATAAAAGATGTATTTGAGAAAGTATAACAATTGCAGTTAGCTTGGAGATTGCTTACAGACAACAAAAATATCTCAGGTCAAATACCCACCCCTGTCAGAAAAGAACTCTGAAAGGACCATAAAATGTATAAAGTTGCATAAGGAAGCAGCATAGGAAAAGAACTTGTTAGAGGTAAGCCTGTGTTATTAAAATGGAACAAGACAAAACGAAACCCCAAATGGTTGTGTCCAAACGCAGAAAAGAACATAAATCTAAATTAACAAGAACTGTAGCCAAATTATTCTGAGAAATAATTTGCAAAAAGTAATAAACTTTCCAAACATATCAGAATCAGCAGGCCTACTAGGTCCGTGAGGTAAATAGATGTGCAGGGATTTGTCACTTTGGTATGCACAGTTCACACATTCACAATGGAATA